>NC_134411.1:33083800-33199989 GCF_038048845.1 Mixophyes fleayi
TGAACCGTTCACCCCGTTCTTCACTGTAGTCTCCGAGATTTTTCAGGAAATGCTCAATATGGGAATTCAAAAAATGTACCTTTAAACTCATATTGCAGCCAAGGTTTCTGTAATTATTAAGCATTTCTCTGACAATTTCTTTGTAGTTTGGATCCTTGACATTGCCTAAAAATTGTGAAATCACTTGTTTGAACGCCGAAAGTTTCACAATATTCATTACACGTCTGAAATGTTCATCTTTTATTAACTTTCTAATGTCAGGGCCTGTAAAAATGCCTTCCTTCAGTTTAGCATCGGAGATGTTAGGGAATTTTGCAGAAAAACGTGATGCGATGTTCAAAATTGGGAGTCTTTTTCGTGTTCAGATACCAAAAATCTATAAGTATCACATAAATTCTTTAAAAAGCTTTTTCACTGCAGACCTGTGTTATCAATAGCTCATTTTTCATTTTAAGTTATCTATATCAGAATTAGTACCACTAGATAAAATAAATAAACCATTTAATTCTCATTAAGCACTTACTAATGTGTGGTTATCATGTTAGACCATCACATAATAAAATTTATCTATATTATCCCCACTGGGATTCTAGTTTTATTTTGCGGTTAATTGTAGTTACAGCTTTCATACTTGTTTGGGAAAAGAGATAATTATGGAAAACACCTATATACTGAATATACGCACTGTGTGGAGGTGTTGCCCATAGCAGCCAATCAGATTCTAGTTGTCATTTGTTTTAGAATATACCAGGTAAATAATCTAGATTCTGATTGGCTGCTATGGGCAACACCTCCACTTTCCCCTTTTAGAAAATTTGATAAATCTAACCCGTCAAGTTGTTTTTATTAACAATCTTGTGACATACAACCCTAGTGACAATACTAACCATTGCCTTATCTGTGTGGAGATTGTATGTTCTCCCCGTGTTTGTGTGATTTTCCTCCTACACTCCAAAAACAAACTAGAAGGTTCATTGGCTGCTACTAATAAAAATGACCTTTAGGGGTGTATTTACTAAACTGCAGGTTTGAAAAAGTGTAGATGTTGCCTATAGCAACCAATCAGATTCTAGCTGTCATTTTGTAGAATGTACTAAATAAATGAAAGCTAGAATCTGATTGGTTGCTATTGGCAACATCTCCACTTTTCCAAACCCGCAGTTTAGTAAATCTAACCCTTAGTCTCATGTGGTCTATGTGTGTGTGTTAGGGAATTTAGACTGTAAGCTCCAATGGGGCAGGGACTGATGTGAGTGAGTTCTCTGTACAGCGCTGCGGAATTAGTGGCGCTATATAAATAAATGATGATAATGGATTAATGTTCGTTACTCAGCCGTCATAAAATCTTAATAATTTGCTCATTATCACCCAGGAAAAGCAATTGGAAAAAATAAATCTATTTTTGGCAAGTTAGAGGATGCGTGACAGCTTGCAAGAAAACTCCCATAGGAAGTGTTTTCGGAGGCTGCTTGGCACTGGGTCAGGTGATTGGGTTTACAAGTTTTGGCACTGGCTCTAGTCAGACATAAATCATCTACAACCTGTCAACTCCACCTAGCAATACAAACCGGAGATCAGCTGGGGCTGTAAATGGGTTTCACAATGTCAACAAGACAGCAAACACTGACAGGTGCGGGAGCTGTGCTGATCTCAACCTAGACGTAACACAACGTTGAAACTGGACCTCAAATATAGCCACGGTGGCCCCATTAAAACCTCAAGTGCCTGTCTCACTTTGTGTTAAAAACAGGAACTAGGATTTGGAATGGCCTTTCCAAGCCCATGGCCAAAATTACAGTGTCGAAGACCCTCATCGTCACTGCAAATAAGAAGTTATTGTTTTATTTAACTTTTATTATTGTCAAACAGAAAGGAACAATATAAGCGGCTGAACCTTTTTATAAGACTATGGGCTAGATTTACTAAACTGCGGGTTTGAAAAAGTGGAGGTGTTGCCTATAGCAGCCAATCAGATTGTAGCTGTCATTTATTTAGTACATTCTGCAAAATGACAGCTAGAATCTGATTGGTTGCCATAGGCAACACCTCCACTTTTGCAAACCCGCAGTTTAGTAAATATACCCCTATATGTAAGATTGGGAGACTTATTCCATTAACAGAGAGAGAATTGGTTTTTGAGTATGTTCTACACATCCCAGGAGTCGCAGAGGTTCTTAAATTACAAGTGCTTCTAGTCAGTTTGTAGCTGTACGTATTAATTCCATTGAAATAAATCTTTGGAAATGTGTTGGAGACATTACAGCTGGTAAATCTAAAGTTATCGTTCTTTAATCGTGTTCAGACCAGGAGTTTGTTTCCAATGGCTTAAAATGACCGATGTTGTTGTAATTTATGTCCGATTCACAAGATATTGGTCAGCAGGGACTATGTGATCTTGTGTCATATTACCAAGCGCATATTAAGGTTAAAAGGAATAGATTTATATTAAGCATCTGTCGAAGGATGTTAAACAGCAATGATTTGATTTTGGGGTAATCCCCATTACTGCCGGATGTAAATCCATCTCTGGATGTGGTTTTTAAAAACCTATCACCGAATCTGTTAAGCCGCCATTTGTTTAATACTACATCCACCGTCTGCCCAATCTTACTGCCTGGCAAGATGGTGCCTTCTGATTTACCCGGCTCTGCGGGTACCATACCACCAGCCAAATCTTTAGTATAAATAAATAAAAGTGCATCCATCATCATCATCTATTTATATAGCGCCATAAATTCCACAGCGCTGTACAGAGATCTCATTCACATCAGTCCCTGCCCCATTGGAGCTTACAGTCTAAGTTCCCTAATATAGACACACACACACACCCACACCCACACCCGTCAAATTTGATAGCAGCCAATTAATCTACCAGTATGTTTTTGGAGTGTGGGAGGAAACCGAAGCACTTGGAGGAAACCCACGCAAACACGGGGAGAAAATACAAACTCCACACAGATAAGGCAATGGTCAGGAACTGAACTCATGACCCTAGCGCTGTGAGGCAGAAGTGCTAGCCACTAAGCCGCTGCGCTGCATCCCCCGGAAATCCTAAAGCAGCCCCAGTGCTATACAGCCTGGGCTAGTGTCAATCTGACCAGGGGGTAGCAAATGTGGGGTCTGTCACAGTGGGAAACAAGTCCAGCGTGCGCTGGAGCCTCTAAGTGGACGTGCAGCAAAAAAACCCCAAAAAAACAGCATGACCCCTACCACAAACCACCAGCCCCACCCTGAAAAACAGAGAAAAATAAATCGATAATAATAATAGTGAAATCCTATTCTCCCACATGTTGGATGCACCCAATGATCTGCGTCTCAAGCTGTGAGAGACTTATTAAAGTTAGCGGCTGTTCATTTTGAGTTGCTCTCTATCAAAAATATATGTTATGTCTAATTCTATATCAAAGATCATATTAAAGTCACTGAATACAGTTTTGGTTTTGCAAGGATGTGTCCAAAAATAGTAGTTTTGTAGGTGCAGCATCTGTACTTGATGTAATTTAGAGGTTCCTGGATGATTAGCACGCACCTTGCACTGCTTGGTGCCGCTGGCAGTGTGTTGTACGTAAAGTGACCAGGTCACACAAAAGATTAGCAAAGGGGTTTTGTCTGACTCCTGCCAACATGGTCTTTTTTCCTGTGCATTTGCAACCACAGAAGAGGAAATTACTGATACATCTTCTACCCAGGATCCAAGGAAGAACCACTCACATCAGGGTATTTGATAAGCACCTTATCTGCTACCTGGTTTGACTGTGTTATAGCTTTTAACCACCAGGGGGCGCCTCCTCCTCCTCTTTATTTATTACAAGTGTCCAAAAATGTTTCAAAATATCTCAATTAATGCAGAAATATTTGCCATGATATAAACAATAGACAATATCTCAGAATTCAAAAATTTGCACATCTGCCTTCTGGGTCTGCAATTCAAAGTAAACTGAGACGATGTCATTAAACAGGATAGCTACTCCGTCCATTTTACGGTAACTATTTGCTGTAAAATATAAAAAACGTTGCTATTTTTTTTGGTTCTCAAACGCGAAGGCTAAAGAAAAATGTGTCACCTGCCTTTTATGTCAGTCTTCCTTTTGGTAAATGACCTACACTAATTTAAGTGGCATTTTCCTTTACACCACACTGCGATCCCTTTAATGTTCTGAAACATCCTTTCATGAAATAATTTTTTTCAGATGGAAAACCCTCAAACCAATCTGGAGGGGAAAAATAAACAGACAAAAAATGGCGAGCGATAGACTAGATAGCCAAGGAATGCAAAAGGAAGAAAAGACCTAAAGAAGGAATTTAGATTGTAAGCCCCAATGGGGCAGGGACTGATGTGAGTGAGTTCTCTGTACAGCGCTGCGTAATCAGTGGCTTAAAAAAAACTTAAAAACTTTCTCCCGCACAATACAGCTCCCCCTAAATGCCTTGTTGATAAAGAAGTCACATATTTGACACGATACTCGGGGGCAGTGGCCATGCCCAGTTTTTCCAACCCAGGTCAGGTTCACTAACAGTACCGGCAGCCCCCTCAGACACCCCAACAGCAGCTCCAGGGTCTGTTACTGTGGGTTCTGACACACTGAAGCAGATAACCAAATTGTAATTAAACACGAGCTAATATAAAACCACCACTAAAAGTCCATACAATTCTATAAGAGAATAATAGGATAATGACACTGGAAACACCACATAAAAACATTTTAACAATACTGCACACAGTGGCACAGTAACCTGACACTAAGGAGGCATTTTTTTCGATAAGAGGTTCAGATCGTTCACGACTTACTGACCTCTGTGGCTTTGATCCAGCCAGTTGTCACCCTGCTTTAGGCGGGCACGCACCAGCGGAAAGACCTGTGGACATGCAGCGCTTGTACCTTCAAGAGTTCGTGCTCTCTGTTCTGGCATGGGTGTATCACGCCAGCAGAATCCATAACACCTTCCCAGAGCTACACTGTAGTAATATAGTAGAAGATGTGAAAGAATAACAGTTCTAGACATTTGGATTACAAATAGGAATACAACCAAGGTGAAATCACATGTGGGAGGATGACGGGTATAATGTATAGAGCCAAGATGTTACCAGAAATATAACTGTGAGAAAATTTAGCATGCGTTAGATCCAAGGTCCTCCTATGTGTCATAGGCAAACAGAAGGGGGGGGGGGTTCCTAGTGCCTGGAAACCCCCATCCAAGCCTGGGGCACTGTATAATTGAGGTGGCTGGGCCCTGCCCCCGCTTCATACGGCTCTGCTTGAAAAGGGAAAGCTGCGTGCACCTAACAGTAGTGCACTCAGCATTGCCCATGTATATTATAGGGATTGGGAGAGTTGGAGAGCAGCCAAGTACTCTCTAAAATTATGTGTGTGTAGAGGAAATTCTGAACATGAGGACCTAGCTGCCCTAACATTTTAGAAAGGAAAGTCTAAGTGTCCCATGTGCCACCCTTTATCTCCATCATCATCACCATTTATTTATATAGCGCCACTGATTCCACAGCGCTGTACAGAGATCTCACTCACATCAGTCCCTGCCCCATTGAAGCTTACAGTCTAAATCCCCTAATATACATACATACAGACAGAGAGAGATACTAAGGTCAATTTTGATAGCAGCCAATTAACCTACCAGTATGTTTTTGGAGTGTGGGAGGAAACCGGAGCACCCAGAGGAAACCCAGGTAAACACAGGGAGAACATACAAACAGATAAGGCCATGGTCGGGAATTGAACTCATGACTCCAGCGCTGTAAGGGCAGAAGTGCTAACCACTAAATCACCGTTCTCCAGAAATCAATGTGAATGAAAGGCAGTTTTAGTAGTGCCTTGTATAGTTTAATAGTCAGCCTAAGTGATGAACAAGAGAAGCTGGAAAATCTAGAACAGTGAGCTAGACGAGAAACTTGCCCAGAGGAAGGAAAATAGTCTAAATGTTATTTTTTTTTTTTTTTGAAGATGTCAACGATACATAAGAATGTTATCATTTACAATCAATCATTGGAATCTACTTGGAAACCTTGTAATGTTTTGTTTTAATGTAGGTGTGTTGGAATCCAAGCAAAATATTTTTAATATGTCAACTCAAAATACTGTAATTCGCTACATTGTTAAATACTAAATAAAACAAATCAGTAGTTTCCCTTTCTGGCATTAATGTTGTACATTATTTTGCTGAACATTTGATGAAGATAACAGAGTGACTGGAGAATCACATCAACTAAGTGTGACGTAGTAGGAGGAACAATATTACATTGCAGGAAAGAGAGTGGAAGCCCCCCAATACTGAGTAAGGGGACCTGATCAGTAGCATTAGTTACTGATCCGATGGCGGTCGTATTTCCTACGGTGAATAAGCCGAAACTTATCCCGTCAACGTGAAAATGTTGACAAGCTAAATGCTGACATTGTCATATTGCTGACAAGCTAGACAGTGGGAATAAAGGGAAGTGGGGGTCTTTTATTTCTAAATTGAAATCACTGAATTCAAAAAGAAAAAAACCCCAATACAATTATGACTATTCATAAACCAGCTATTGCCAGGCTGGATGATCTGTGAGAATATGCAAAATGTTATCAGACCAGTGGTAGTGACCCACCATGTCCCAGGATGCCCTGCCAGCCATGGATTCAGCCAACAGATCTTGTATAGACGCACCCCCGTCTCCATTACCTAATTACAATCTTACAGACCCCTAGACCCATAGGAGGGGCTGGGCGCACAGTTAGCAGACTGCTCCATAATTTGCACAACAGCCAAAGATTTGCATAAACTAATTACAGATGGCCCTGTAGAGAGAGAGAGGAAACAAGATCCTCCAACAATTACTATTGTAAAAATGTGTTTATTGTAGACTCAAATACTTCCTGATACTCAGGTCCCCCCAAGGCATTGAATATATCCTGCTGCAGCGATCACCATGCAAATGTAACAGCCTAGCTGCCAAGTCTTAGCAAAGAACCAGACACTACCATCTCCTCTACGGAACTTGGTTGTGATTTGTATGAAAACTATGTCTAGGGGGGAAAGAAATGAATATTTATATGTTTAGTTTCAGGAATGTGCAACACCGAAGTCTGAATTTTCTTCTCTGTCCCAAACAGTCACCAATATAATGTGGATCAGCTCCTGCTGGTTCTGGAATAGAGAGAAGATTAAGTGGGCAGCAGCGGTATTATGGTGTGTTGGTGTTATTGGTTTAATTACAGGTGCGGGATTGAATTGCCGGCTGAGACTACATTACCAAAACGGGTTAGTCGTAGAAGGGTTAAACTTGTCCTAATGAAAAGATAAAAAAAAATATATATTTTTTCTCTACTAGCTTTATTATATACAATATACAGCACAGGTCCTGATTTATAGCCGATAATATTGAGTAATTCTGCTGTATAGAGCATGGGCTACATTTATCAAACCTGCTAAAAAGGAACAATGGAGGTGTTGCCCATAGCAACCAATCAGATTCTAGACAACAGTTCTAGAATGTGGTAGATAAATGACAGGCAGAATCTGATTGGTTGCTATGGACAACACCCAAGCTTTGATAAAGCAGCTCCCATGAGTGCTAAGGAATAAGAGTGATGACTTTTTTACCTGCAGCCAATTTCCTCCCTATATCATTGTCTCACATTTCGTCTACATTTCTTCATCGGTATATTCTGTGAGTTTGCGTGGGTTTCCTCCGTGTGCTCCGGTTTCCTCCCACCCTCCAAAAACACACTGGTAGGTTAAGTGGCTGCTATTAAATTGCCCTTAGTCTCTCTCGGTCTGTGTGTGTGTGTATGTTAGGGGATTTAGATTGTAAGCTCCAATGGGGCAGGGACTGATGTGAATGAGTTCTCTGTACAGCGCTGCGGAATTAGTGGCGCTATATAAATAAATAGATGATGATATTGTGTGCAAAATTCTAGCAAGGGTACACGTAAACACAATTATTACTCTACAGTCTTTTGACGCGGTCACTCTGCGGTGTTGTTATTGAAAGACATAAAACAAATGACACTAAATGGCCTGGTTCATTGAGAGACTCATACTGAGCGCAATGTGTATTTTAAAACACATAAAATATATATGCGGATCTGAAGATACGTGCGCTGATGAATACGGGTCTAGGTGCGCTCTGCTCTAATATACAAGACACCGCAAGTTGCGTCCAATACCTATGTGGAATATAAAATCACAAACAAACGTACAGGAAAAAAAAAGGTGACTAATGTCACTTCCTTTATAGGGAGCCCGAGACTTCTCTTGGTCTCCAACCACCATGCCAAAATACCCAAGATCAGCTAGCTGTACAAAGTCTGTGATGTTTTTTCTTTGTTTTTGAGGAGTGAACACCAAGAATGTTCTGGTAGATTCTCATATGCACACGCAGGGCCCTCTTAAGAACAACTTGGGCCCCCGGGCACAGCAGTGCACCGGGCCCCCTATATATACAAAAAAATAAATAAATGATTATATATATGGGCCCTGCAGCCCAGGGGGGCCCGTCGGAGGCAGGAAAAAAAAAAAACCTGAAAAAAAAGAAGAAAATACTTACCTTGCGGTTAGCTGGCGATCCGGCTCCCTCCATGGTCTCCTCCTCCGTCGCGCTCCGCAATGGATGTCGGGCGGGCGGGCGTGATGACGTCACGCCCGACATGTACTGCAAGCGCGACGGAGGAGGAGACCATGAAGGGAGCCAGATCGTCAGCTGACCGCAAGGTATTTTCTTCTTTTTTTTCAGGTTTTTTTTTCTTTTCCTGCCTCCCCGGGCACCTGCCCATTGTGCCCAATGGGAAAGATGGCCCTGTGCACGCGTTATGGCTGAGTTTCCTATTAGAACTAGAGCCAATTCGGGAAAAAAATGCTCTCATTTTTTAATTTAGCAACCACAAAGTGCTCTAAATTTGTTCAGATAACCTGAGCAACTAAAAATTTGTACTGTGCAATTTTGTAAATCTAGGTGATGTACTTTTTGCAATGCACTAAATGAAGCAACATTGTTATATAGACCTGCTTGAAGGAAACATTTTCTATACTGAACATTTTTAAACAATTAAACACAAATTGTTGCGATATCACCAATAATTATTTTCTAAAATTTTGTTATAGAGCTTTATATATTGTTTTTTTTATATATAATTACTCACAAGCTGTTGCATTGTGTGGCGCTGTGGCTTAGTTGGTTAAAGCGCCTGTCTAGTAAACAGGAGATCCTGAGTTCGAATCTCAGCAGTGCCTTGTTTTCAAGACCACAAGATGATGTTTGCTGTCATTGTATAACAAAGAAGACAGGTCTTCATGACATTGTTTTGTGTTGATCCTCTGCAGTGCAGATCACATACCCACAAAATGGCCCTCCCCTTCAATTTGAAGATAAGCTATTTTGTATAAATGAGTCACGTACCCCCAAAATGGCCTTCATTGTGCATGAGCAACTTCCAGATAATAACTTCAGTTTTATCATCATATTTCTTGGTTTCTTAGACTCTTTTGGAACCTGCGGCTCTCCAGTGGTTCTGAAACTACAAGCCCCAGCATGCTCTACCAGCAGATAGCCAGCCGATAACTGTCAGGGCATGCTGGGACTTGTAGTTTCAAAAATACCCGAGTAGCCACAGGTTGACCAGAACCTGGACTAAGGGGTTCTATTTTTCAAGATCCCTCCATTACGAAGATTTTCTATTGTTGTTTTACTGGCGACATTGGTTGGCAGCGGAAACCTGGTGTCAACCTGCGCAGGTGGAGCGCAGTTCAAGATTGAGTTAAAAAAAATAATAAACTTAAAAAAAAATTGTAAAAAAAGAAAAAATGCATTAAATAACTTTATTAAAACAAACAGAAAAAGAAAAATGCTCCAACTTGTGATGCTTAATAAGTGAGCAAAATGAGGTTACTGCTGTGATTGGAACTTAGGATCTGTGTGACATCTCATATGTAATATGTTGTAATATTATAATGTTGCTAATACAAATATATATATATATATATATATATATATATATATATATATATATAATGGCTACTACACATACTGGATCTTATGGGGTTCTTTTGTTGGAATCCCGTATTTTGCATTTCTCCCAAAAAAGTGCACATTACCTATATCCGATTCCCTGCTATCAGTACATGATAAACAATAGCTAGAAACAATAGATAGAAATAGAACAGTTGACATTCAAGTTTGTGCTATATTCTAATTATGTTATGAACTTTTTTAGTAGTCATATGATGTCCTGGGACATGGGGTAATTTTATCAAAAGTGTGGTGAGACCTTTTTCAAGCAAAAATTAGTGTTTCCGCAAGTGAAATGGCTTAGACCAATCTATTAATCTGTTTATGTTATTATTGTCGTTGCTACTGATCAATAGGCCATTAGATCTATCTCCAGAATCAGTCCACAATCTTTTGAAAGATCTCAGGACTAAGCTCCCATTCTCATCTGTTGAGCTTATTCCTTATCAAGGAACCTGGGTGAAGATTGACTCTCAATGGAACAAGGACTGCTGTCGGAGAGACATCCTGGTGCAATTGGGAGACAGCATGGGCGAGCCACTAAACTGCACTTTACCCTTCATCTTAGTAATAAGTTAAAACCATATATTTAGTCCCTGGCACACCTCCTCTCTCTTATTCGGCTGTACATCTCTCTCCGCTCTGCCTTCCACCAAAAATATTTTTTTCTAAAATGTAAAAAACAAATTACAAAACAGCCCAAAAATTACCCCTGCATCTCACACGCCCTCATTCTTGCACACAAAATGACCCACATGCCCTCAGATGCCAAAACTCCTGCTCCCTACTTCCGCACATCAATCAAACCCGATACATGCTACTCAGACCTCAAATATGCCCCCTAATGACCCCTAATTAACAACTAGTGGACACTAATTAAAGCAGCCATCCCATGAACAAATTCAGATGTGTGTTTTTTTTTAACATAAATCACTGTGCCAGGCTATAAGAAGAATGTTGGGATTTACCATTTTCCCTTGTTTTGTTTCTTCAGGCTGCTATTTATGATTTATGGACTACCATGGCAACCACAGTCACATGGCACATGATGTAGTGAACAGACAGGCTTCGGAGCACCCCGGTGAGCTCTGTCAGCACTGTGACATCCTTCCTCTTCCCCCTTCTGTCATCACGTGACATGCTGAGAGCTGTGACCCTGTGTCTTTGTAGCAGACTGACTGTGTCTGTGTCTGTCAGCTGTTTTATTTGCCAACCAGAGAGCTTTTGAAAAGGAGATGATATAACAAATGAATGATTTGTTGGAGGATAGCAAAGAAAAATCGGATGCAAGTGAAGGATACTTCACTTGCTATTTAAAAGAAAAAAGGTGTGCTGATTTAATTTGTTAATACATTTTGCGAATACATAGATAATATCAGTAAATTTATTATTCAGTAATTTTCTGAAATAATTGTTTCAATGGTCGTCCACTTTGTAGGTGACAGGTGCAATCTAAATAGAAACCAGTAGGGGGCAGTGTGCTACACATTTACTTTTATTTGTTAAACCTTTGGTGGAAGATGAGGATCGCTAAGAGACACTATTTGGCATTTACAAACAGCAGCATTGTATATTCTCCAGATCATATCTCTCTTATTTATCGTGATCCTCACTCGTATTTTTTGACTTATCCCATCAAGCAAATATGTACTTTGGGATTTGCATAAATATGACTGTTGTAAAGTCAGGGAAATTAAATTTTACAGAGCTTCTGCTCATTAATTCCTAAATCGCATGTGAGTGAATACGAAGGCAAAAACAAAGGTTGTATCGGGCATCACAATTAAGCCATGAGTTGTGTATAAAACTGGATTAAAGAACACAACAGAGTAAAATAAAAAAGACTTTTGTCATTTTATCTGACCTTACCTGTGAGGAGTTTGTATGGTCTTCCCGTGTTTGTGTGGGTTTCCTCCGGGTGCTCTGGTTTCCTCCCACACTTCAAAAACATAATGGTAGGTTAATTGGCTGCTATCAAATTGACCTTAAGCGGGGTACACACTACAGAAATTTTAACCAACTTTTTATGCCGAGCGATTTTACATGCGATCGATGTTCCGATCGCTCGGCCATGGACTGCATACACACTAGCCTTGTTTAGGACGATAAAGGGAAGAGCGAACGTCCCTTTAGCGACTTTTTACAGACATGTTGTCGTGAGCAATGACTGTAATTTCATACTCACTGTCGGAAGTTTATACACACTACACAGCGGAAACGAGATTGGAACGAAAATATTAAACGGTACGACCAACCAAATGAGGCGACAATCGTCCATTTGGACAGACTTTCGACCATCGTGTCACTGCACACACTGAACCGACTTTTGAAAGAGCGGTCGTATGTCAGCTGATTTAGCCGATTATTGGATGAAAACTGTGTAGTGTGTACCCAGCTTTAGTCTGTGTCTGTGTGTGTGTATGTTAGAGAATTTAGACTGTAAGCCCCAATGGGGCAGGGACTGATGTGAGTGAGTTCTCTGTACAGCGCTGTGGAATTAGTGGCGCTATATAAATAAATGGTGATGATGATGTTGCAATGTATAAATGTATTTATTTTTTGCACTCAATGAAAATACTGACTGATTTTGCTGGTAGCACACACATACCCAGCAGCTTTATATTCACACTGCAATTTAGAGCTGAGCTAGGACACGCCCCTTTCTAACTCTAAATTTAAATACAACCCCCCTGCAGCATGATTTTGCCAAGGTGCAAATTTCCTATTTTTTGGCTAATCTTGTCTCCTAGCTCTAAATGATGGCTTGTACAGAGCCGTAGCTTAAAATTTTAGCACCTGGGGCAAGAAATGAAAATGCCGCCCTCAATTTTAACCAAATGAACCTAAAATATTAATTTACTATACGCCCCTTCAGCGACGACCCTATCGCACATCCCTAGTTACGGCCCTGGCCCTGTATATAGAGGTTGGTGGTTTGTCTAGAAGGGTCTGTTTACATACATAATATTAAACACATGAGCTGCTGAGAACTTTGTATTAGAGTAAAACCTGAGCCCGGACTGCTAAATATCTAAGCCAGTGGTCTGGGAACAGGGGTAAATTAGCCCCAATGGGGTAAAAATGAAATTCCTGGGGGTAATGCTGCCGATTCACATGCTGTCAGTTGGATTGTAGACCCCTTTAAATGTGACATTGCTGTTGTACCAGAAGAGCCTCAAGGGTTGGCAGAGGCACTTCTTGAGCTTCGATGTAATAATGAAGCACGTATTGCATTTGAAAACAAAGCAGATCTGTCATATTTTTGGATGTCAACAGCTGCAAAGGCATTCATTGCACATGAGGAGGCTGCCAAAAAGTTGCTGCCTTTTGCAACAACCTACCTTTGCGAACAAGCAGAGAAATCGATTGGACGCTGAAGACTGTATCCAAATTGCTCTGACATCAAAAATGCCCCAATATTGATGCTCTCGTATCAAAAATGAAGCAACATCATTTCTCCAAAACCTCAAGTTATGAAGTTGAAGCTTTTAAAGAAATGTTGAATAGATTTAATAAAATTTTGAATTCCAATAATTAATAATATATGATTTCCTTCCTTTCAAATCAAGGGAATAACGTCGGCGTATCTAAATATATTTGGGGGTAAAAGGTAAAAAAGTTCCCTGACCCCTGATCTAAGCAGACTCGAGGATCTGTAACATCTGTATATCTAATTACAAGAGCAGATTTTAGAAAGTGCCAGATGGCGAGAAGCAGTTTGTGATGTTTGATATATATGATGTTCCTCTTTAACTTAATGAGGAGGAACCCAAGCAACTTCATATTTATAACATATGAATAACGCAGTAAAAGCACAGCCGTTGCTATAACAATGGCCACTTTCGCCACGTCGAACCCTCTACAAGAGATTTTCTTAGCACAGAATTGCAGCCATCCCGCTACCCACAAACTATCACTTCTATAACGGCAGCTGAGAACAACGGGGAGAGCGATATATAGAAGATATCGATCCAAAACTCGCCAGATTCTGACATTTTACTGGAAATAACGTCTTGCCTCTTTTTCATATCCGAATTTGGGGTGAGAAACCGACTCATGACTCGGTTCGTCTCAGTGCCCCAAAATGCGGAGCTGTCAAATTTCTCTGAACCTCTCATCTCTAGTGAGTATACATAGAATATGAATCTTTAGGTCCAATAACGTAGAAATCAACATCAACAACGGAAACATTTGTTTAGGAGTGTCACACACCCCAACAGCATATGACCACTGGGTATAACAGTCAAAGTACAATTCTATTGTATTTAAAATATTTCCTTAAATACATTTCATACAGGATAAGAAAATCTACATTCAGCGTACAGAACAATGGAAGGGCTACTGTGCAAATGTTCCTACATGCAGGATCAGGATATGTACTGAGAACGATATTCTAAAACAGGTTTGGCCAACCTGTGGCTTCTTCAGGTGTTGTGAAACTAGAAGTCCCAGCAAACCCTGCCAGCTATCTAATGGAAAAGCATGCTGGGGCCTTGTAGTTTCCCCGGCCTGTTCTATAAAGATGAGTACTATTGTGCTATTTTGATATTCTTATTGCGGTGATTATATTATATTGCTTTTTATGGTTGGATTTGTGTTGTCTATGCACCTAGATCTGGTTATTATACTGCTCCGTTGACCTGGATGTAATATTATATTCGATTGATCATTCCATTAATATTGCCAATTTTACATGTTATTATCTGGTATGAGCGCAGGAATTTATTGGGATAACTACATTGCAGCGTGACTCCAGGGTGCCAGAGCTGATAATTTAAAGTGTACCCATCAACTTCATACACTGGAGACACATATTATATAGGATTGAACCAATATACAACATTCATTAATGTGCCCAGTTAGACCCACAACATGCCCGCTAGCACTGTGTGTACGTGATTGGCACCTTAACATAACCTTAACTACATTACTTTTACTCAGCGCAGTTTTATTTTTCTACACGCTGCGACTTAAATGGACTCTAACCCAATAATTATATTCGTCCTTTGTATTTGTATCTATTTGTTCATATCTTGCATAGGGGGATAACATAAAACATAATTGGCTAGATTTACTAAGCTGCGGGTTTGAAAAAGTGGGGATGTTGCAACCATTCAGAGTCTAGCTGTCATTTTGTAGAAGGTACTAAATAAAATAAAACTAGAATCTGATTGGTTGCCATAGGCAACATCCACACTTTTTCAAACCTGTAGCTTAGTAAATCTAGCCCAATGTGTCTTTATTAAATGTGTTCCTTGTGTATGTTTGATGGTTTTAATTACATAGTAATACATTACATTTCATCTTCCAGCAGAGTTAAAACTGGAAGATGCAGACTGTTCCACCCTCAAAGTTCAGAGACCAAACCTGATATACGGGACCTCAAAGGTGGCGGAGAATTCAAACCTTTTGCAGGGTAAAGAAAAAGTTTTATTCCATCCCACTTCCATTCAAAGGTACCTTCTTTACCCCCTTTCTAACTGAAATATTCTTGTCCACCAATATTAAATCTTGTTTTAGTACTTCACTGCAAATCTAGGCATGCTTGTGCCTAATCGCCACTATGCAAGGATGCGCTGGATTCACAACCAAACACACCCGCCATCTTGGTCCTCAGATCCATGGGCCTCCCCATAATACATTTGCGTGTGTATAGGTCATACTTGCCAACTCTCCCTGAATGTCAGGGAGACTCCCTGAAATAGGGGTGATCTCCCTCACTCCCTGAAGAGTCTGGCATTCTCCCTGATGCTGAGCCAGTACAAGATGTTGTTGGCTTCACCATCTGTGGCATGATGACACAGTTCAGAAATTGTGTCCTATGTCCATGTATTGATGCCTATGGAGGTGGCCATTTTCATGGAGACCAAGATTTAATCAAAGACTGACAGGTAAGACAACATGACTTCAGTTATGAAGACAGAAATGTAAAAAACACCTCAGTCTCTAGAGATTCATTAGCTGCTTTTCTTTAACGCATAGTTGCCTACTCTCCCGGAATGTCTGGGAGACTCCCATAATTCTGGGAGACCTCCCGGCCTCCCGGGAGAGCAGGGCAACCTCCCAGTTCTCACCCCGCAATAGATAAGTGGCGGTGCGGGTCTTAATGACGCAAATATCGCCCCCTGCTGTAATTGGCCAAAATTGTGACAATCATTTAGGGGCATGGCCAAAATGGTGCGATTCGTCAAGCCCCGCCCCTGCACGCTCACCTCCCCCGGGATCTCCCTGAAGCTAACGAGGAAAAGTTGGCAAGTATGGTAAATGTGTGATGACCAAAAAGAGAATTTGTGCTGCAGTTTCACACTTTTGAGGTTCCTATTTTTTGGGGGAAATATATAGACTCCTCTGTGCTAAGCACAGTTCAATACAGAACATGTTTGAGGCTTGTGTCACTTTAACACTTGTATATTGACTCAGAATTAATGTCCAGCGTTGACTAATCCAGCGTTTCCCATTTCCAGTCCTCAGGACCCCTAACAGTGCAGGTTTTCCAGATCTCCTTGCTGGAGCACAGGTGTATTCATCACTGATTGACACATTGTAACAGATCCACAGGTGGTATAATTATATCCCTTGTCACTTGAGAACCTGCCCTGTTAGGTGGCTCTGAGGACTGGATTGGGGGAAACCCTGTTCTCAGCAACAGATTAAACCTGAAACTAATAACATCTCTAAACACATGAGAGAAGTCACTTTAGAAATGAGACATAATCTGGAAATGTCACTAATTATCACTTACTACCTTAATCATACAGATTGTTACTGACATCCATGCAACTTCCTGCTAGTTGTGACTTTTACATGCCATCTTCTAATTACTGGTTGTATGATTAATTAGTCTAGTATGCTGTTAGCTGCTGTTGTGTTGTCTTATTGCGTGAATTAAAAATTGCTATGCAAATCCTTTACCTTGCTGGACTGTAAATAAATGTGAGCCTAATGCTTACACTCACTGCAGACTACCGTCAGTAAGTGTGAGTGATACGTAGGTCCCTGTCCAAGTGGATTTTAGCCTAAATTAATGTATAGATAACAGTTACAAAGCACAGTGTCTCAGAGTTTTCATATATAAAAGATGTGCCATACAAAAGACCCTTTATGTAACAACACCGAGGTCTCCCAAACTATTGTAAATATTAGTTATGTCGATCTAGAGCAGGTCTGGTCAAGCGGTGGCTCGCCAGGCGTGGTGAAACTACAAGTCCCAGCATACCCTGGCAGCTTTCAGTTGGATATCTACCGGCAAAGCATGCTGGGGCTTGTAGTTTCACCACGCCTGGAGAGACACAGGTTGGCCAAGCCTGATCTACAGGAAGGCAAAACTGAGCCTCTACTAAGAAAGTTGCCAATTTATCCTCACAGTGAGCAAAAAAAAATTGAATTGGACATATACCTCCCAGCTGTCCTGATTTCAGCATGACAGTACCGATTTCAGGCCTCTGTCCCGCTGTCCTGCATGTTCTTCCCATAATGCATCCTGTTGCCATCTCTTCCTCAGGTAAACGATGCACACGCACGCGGCCGTCCACATGGTGTAAAAGAAAACGCGATTCATCAGACCAGGCCACCTCCTTCCATTTCTCCATGGTCACGTTCTGGCACTTTTGGTGGTGGACAGGGGTCAGCATGAGCACTCTGACTGGTCTGTGGCTACACAGCCCCATACACATCAAGCAGCGATGCACTATGTGTTCTGACATCTTCCTATCGGCATTAACTTTTTCAGCAATTTGTACGACAGTAGCTCTCCTGTGGGATTGGACCAGACAGGTTAGGTTTAGGCGCCTATGAACCTGCTGGCGGATCACTGATTGTCCTTCCTTGGACCACTTTTGGTGGGTACTAACCACTGCATTCCGGGAACACCCCACAAGACCTGCCGATTTGGAAATGCTCTAGCCATCACCATTTGGCCCTTGTCAAAGTCGCTCAGATCCTTGCGCTTGACCATTTTTCCTGCTTCCAACTTTTGGGGGGAAAGTAATTCATCAATTTACGAACCAGGGGCTAGATTTACTAAACTGCGGGTTTGAAAAAGTGGAGATGTTGCCTATAGCAACCAATCAGATTCCAGCTGACATTTATTTAGTGCATTCTACAAAATGACAGCTAGAATCTGATTGGTTGCTATTGGCAACATCTCCACTTTGTCAATCCCGCAGTTTAGTAAATATACCCCCAAGTTTCAATGGTTCAGGATCATCTCTATGTGAAAGGTCAGGCCAGTTCTTCTAACGTGGGTGTTGATCTTGTTGCATGCTTAGCCTGAAGAATAATTCTTAAATTAAGACCCACCTACCCCCTGTCAATCATAGTACTTGGTAATGGAATGTATTTTTCCTTGTTTTAGATCTTGTTGCCATTTGCATGTTATTGATTACTGAGATTACGGGGACAGTGAAATATGTTCCTAAGTGGTTAATATCAGTCACTCTCCTTTTTTGAACATACTTCCTCCTCCTTCATAGTTCCTGAAATCTTTTCAAACCTGTCACTTGGAGGATTAACACAACTTTGCCAAATGTCACTTCATTTTTATCGCATTGCAAAAATAATTCGATCTGCTGATAAAAGTTCTAAAATCCCAAACATAGGTCAAAATTTGTATAATTTTTCAGTGCAACAAACTTCCTCCTTCACGCGTTTTGCTGCTTTTTGTACGATGCACATACAAATAAAATTCTCTGATATGTCTATTGTGATCTCCCAACATGTTTTCCCCATTTGCACAGCTTTTAATGTCACATATGTAGGTATATGTACTAAACTGCGGGTTTGAAAAAGTGGAGATGTTGCCTATAGCAACCAATCAGATTCTAGTTATCATTTGTTTAGTACATTCTACAAAATGACAGCTAGAATCTGATTGGTTGCTATAGGCAACATCTCCACTTTTTCAAACCCGCAGTTTAGTAAATATAACCCATGATGTTCTTTTCATGTAACCACCTCACCAAATGGTTTGTTGGAAAGCCAAAATTAAAGCTCCCACAAAGTTAGTACATAAATGGCCTATTACCAAAATGCTTAGCATGATCTGTGCTGTCTTTTTGTCCTTGAGCATAAAATAGCTTTACTTATTCAAAGAGTTAGTTAGAAGTTGCTCAGAGCGCACTTCCATATTTTTTATCTGGCTTGGCTCAATAAATAATCTAAATCATTGGTAAAGTTGGACAGGATCCATTTAAAAACTAACTGTTCAATTTCAAACAATAACAAGAGTGATGTCAGTCTGGAAAATTAATATCCCTGGTTCTAATACACTCTAAATATCCATTTATAAATCAATATTTGATACAAATGTAATATATACATTAAATATAATGTCATCTTTATATGATAAATTTGTAATATATTACAATCAATTACTTCTTAAATCTTCCTGTTATACAGTATCTTGCTATTATTATATTGTATTGCAGTATTTGTAAAGAGCTACAATATCATGGTATTAGAGTATGGTTATGTTATGATGCAATAAGTAGTGGTGTACTAATTTGTTCACGGTGTGTAATTATTGTTGCATAAAGCTAAAATAACAATGATCGTCTTCGGGTATTATAAATGGTATTCTTGTCACCATAATATGTATTTACTGCGTAATGTCGTAATTTAGCTGTCTAGACTTGTTGCACACAAATTAAGGATACGCGAGTGACATAAAATCTATGTAATACATCCTGTAAGATATACCCTTATATTTAGCGAGTTGTGATGTCATCACTTAAGTCGTGCAGCTATTTTTGCAGGAATACACCCCAGCAAAACAAGACGGTGCCCTCTGGGAAAGTTAGGATCTTTTGACTGGCTGATCCTAGGAGAATCAGGGCAGGGGTGCAGCTGGGCCGTAGAGCAATTTATTTATTTTTTGGAGGGGGGGATAAGGTTGGCGACCACCGTTCCATAAGCCCCCACTCTGCCCCTCTAAGAATGCATCTGAGGCTGCAATGGGCAAGCTCCGGCCCTCATGCCTAGGATGGCAAAGCGTTGGCCACGGTAGGGTGACCTGGGGTTTGCTTAGCCCACCTCTGGGCTTGTGGTGGCCACTGCTCCTGCGGTGCTGATAATTCAGCCATCAGATCAGGTGCAATAAAGAATTTATTTGCATGAGGTTCCCTGAGTGGTGAGAGCTCATATACTGGATTAACAAGTCACTGCAGAGCACTTTAACTCCCTGCAAAATTACTTAGGTTTTGGTGTTGGTGACTCCTTGCAGCTGTGGTAATTATATCTTCACACACAACCCTAGGCCGCCTGGTGCCGCATTATACTGCTCATACAGCAATCACCTGGTGCTGACACCTGAAGACACCGGTTTAGCAGTTACGGTGTATTTTGGTTCTGCCTCTGTACAGTAGACAGCGTGTTTAGTGCTTACTCACTGTTTACTAGCAGGCTTATCGTGGGTGTGCTTGTCAATCACATAGCACTCAGCTTCCAGAAACATCAATGTCATCACTCTGCGCTTGTCCAAACTTCAGGCTTTGGCATAACATGAAATGCACGGGCCGGCTAAGCTCCTTTATTACCCTATTAAATAAATCTAAATGATATTCTTGATAATGGTCCATTTGCAAAAACAGCAACACAATTTACACCTCTGACGTATTTCCAGTCACGGTCGCTGAAGGCCGACATCAAGAGATTGTTACTCAATGTCACTGTTTTACCATGATGATTATTGCACAGTACCATTTCTTCTTATGTTGGACCTTGTTTCCACCATCTATACGTATTTTGTATATGTGGCAGCCGCACAGAACCACTTCCAGCATATTATATACAATTCTTCTGTTCTCAGAATCTGCTCGTTTTGGATATTGGACAGCACAGTACCACTTCTCTTGTTATGTCTATTTGATGCATTTCTCAGTATATGTAATTATACTGTATGTACTGTATAATAGCACAGTCCAACTTCTGTGTTTCTGTATGCAATTCTCAGTAGCTGTTCTTATTCTGGATATACAACTGCACAGAACCTTATCTTATTCTCTATGCTGCTTGCAATTCTCTCTATCTGTCTTGCATTGTGGGCAACTGGCGATAAACACTTCTAAAGTTCTGTGCCAATAAATACTTACTCAGTATCACTTCTGCTATTCTGTATGCAATTCTCATTAATGATACCAGGATACCAGAACCATTGTGTTGCAAAAACTGCGGACTTAGGCATGTACGTCGTTATTAGTGTTATTAGTGTTATTAATAAATATGAAGTTGTATTTTCCATATAAAACATCATTATAGAGCATAAATTCAATGAGAATCGTCTTTCTTGGAGTATCCAATTGGAATTGAGAAATGAGGCGTCCCAAAAGATGGCCGCCACTTGACATAATAGGTTGTGAGCCTGTGAACGGGACCCTCTCGGAAAAAGTGGAGGTGTTGCCCATAGCAACCAATCATATTTCAGCTATCATTTATATAGTATGCGAGAAAATGATAGCTAGAATCTGATTGGTTGCTATGGATAACACCTCCCCTTCCTTCCAAAATTTCCACCAATTAAGACAAACACGTCCCCGGCCGGGACAGACCACTAAATTCGGGACGGTGGGGAGGTATGTGCACACAGCCTTACTGTACTCATCTTACACTTGCCCTCATCATTCAGCATCTCCAGATGCAAGTGGCCGCAAGTCTAAAATGCGCATAAATTTATATACAGATTTATTTTGCCACGTATGACCGGTATAGAAATGTATTTATACTGCAAAAACGGACTTACGTCCTAAACTAAATGACACCCTATATGTCTTTATTCTGCATTAATAACAAGTCTAACCATGACTTTATATTGGAAGAGTGCTAATATGAATGGCTAAGCCTACTGATTGCGTGATATTAAAGTTCAATTAATATAGAATTAATCTAATGCCCCAGGCACACAAATAAAGGGACACCCAAAACAAATGGAAGCTGGATCCTCACTTTGCAAATCCAAAGTGCTTCTGTAAACACACGCAGGGACATTAAATGTGAATTAACTGAATGGATTAACAGCGGGACAAATAATTAGTCACGCCAGGAAAAAAGGACGCATGTCTTCATCAGCAGGCGTTGAAATCCATGCACATTATTTGTCTTTTTGCATTGAGAACCTCCAGAAAGGGCATTCTGGTGTAAGGTGCGTTTATAGAGAGTTATTTTGCTTAAAAATAGGAAACAGGGTCACTTTAACTTGACGTTAGCAGAAAGTCGCTAAACAAGTCTTAAATTAAGTGTAAGCTCCCTCAAATGTCACAAATTCAACTAGTTAGGTGACAATTACCACCAGGACCTTGAATCACTGTTTTTAACTGAAGCCTCATAAAGTAATCTTACTAACATTACTGAATATAGAGTGTAAACGTGTTTTTCGCCAGCAATAGTACTTTTCGTCCTCTGATAAATATGGTTATGGACAAGGTAGTTGTATCCAAGCATCTCTTTGGAATATATTCCCAAATTAGTTTGGGAACCAGGTATCTACAAGGCAGAATTCTCATGTGGGAAATGAATACAGCTGTTTAAACCCTAATTCACGTAACTCTATATATATTGTCAGAATCAGGTTACTGGGGCAGACAGCTGCACTTCATACAGATCAGACAAGGACGTCCACCAGCCAAGTGTTGTTGGTTTTAGTAACCAAAACTAGCTTTATTTACCAGCAATAAATCGAAATAAAACATAAACAAATACTTTGTCTGTCCGGCACTAACTCATCACCAGGATCTCCCTCTCTGGAGTGAGGGACCTAGTGTCTCACACACACACACACACACACACACACACACACACTCAAAACAGTACACACTGGCTATAAATTGTAGTTTCTCTCAGCAAACATCCACCTGCTCCCCAGACTGTGAGAGACTGAGTGAGCTGCTTTGCAGCCTTTTACCACGCAGGTGCAGCTCCTGATTATCCAGCAGGTCAATTAGAAGACCCAGAAATTGGCCTTATGTGTGGAGCCCAGCTGTCTCTCTCCATACATAACCCCAGGGACCCATACCAGTTCCAGGGACATGTACCAGTTTTTCTTACAACTGAAAACAATGTCTAGGAAGCCTTTCCCAGCCACAGACAATCTCCCTGACAGATATTCAGGACTTATACAGTATACCTACCACTCACTACTTTTGCAGCGCATATGACAAGAGAGCAGAGCCGGATTTAGACCTCATAGGGCCCTAGGCAGGATACTGTTTTTGGGCCCCCTCCCTGAAACAATCCATAGCACTATATTTTTGCAGCCTACCATATACCCCTATAGTTACGTAGAAGTGAAAGCATGTGCCACCGCATGCCTACCATATACCCCTATAGTTAAGTAGATATGAAAGCATGTGCCACCGCATGCCTACCATATACCCCTATAGTTAAGTAGATATGAAAGCATGTGCCACCGCATGCCTACCATATACCCCTATAGTTAAGTAGATATGAAAGCATGTGCCGCCGCGCAGCGGCGGCACGCCGCCAAAGGAGGTGAGGGCGTGGCTTGCATCTTTGGGGGCGTACCTAACATGTGAAAAGAGCAAGGCCACCCTGCTGCAGAAAAAGGCACCCCTAAATAATTACCAAGCAGTCCCGTTTTTTTAAGTAGTTGGGTCAAAACAACATAATAAATATTGAAGTCAGGGCAGAAATACTTACTTAAGTTGTTTGCAAAACTAATACGCATAAATCCAAGTATGTGCTCTTGTCACTTTTGTCCCTCTATCATCACACTGTGCCCCTTCATTGTCACTTTTGCCCCTTCACAATATCACATGTGCCCTTTCACCATCACCTCTGTGCCCATCACCATCACCACCTCTGTGCCAATCACCATCACCACCACTGTGCCAATCACCATCACCACCTCTGTGCCCATTACCACCTCTGTGCCCTTCACCATCACCACTTCTGTGCCAATCACCATCACCACCTCTGTGCCTCTTCACCATCACCACCTCTGTGCCCATCACCACCTCTGTGCCTCTTCACCATCACCACCTCGGTGCCCTTCACCATCACCACCTCTGTGCCCTTCACCATCACCACCTCTGTGCCAATCACCATCACCACCTCTGTGCCCATTACCAGGGCTGCCAAGAAGAATTCAGGGCCCGGGTACAACAAATTCATGGGGCCCCCCTCATAGTGAAGTAAGCCCCAAAATTTTTTTGCGCCGCCTTACGGCGGCGCAAAAAAAATTAGGTGTATGGTCATATATTCAGGGGCCCTTCCTGCAAACAGCCCCAGCAATACCTATTTCCCGCAACCATCACTGCCATTAAATAATTCATAGTCACATTTCATAAATAGACCTCATTCTCCCTAAACTCACCCCAAGATTCAATAGCCCCCAAACCACCCCATCTTAAATTAATAGTCCCTACTATTAAATTGCCTCACCATCACCCTACAAACAAAATAGCGCCCATTAATTAGCTGCCACCTACCTTACACACACTACATTGCAACAAGCCCCCTGTGCCATTACACACACAATACTGTGCCCCTTCATCACAACTACACTGTACCCCCTTATGCTCACACTGCGACCTCCATGCTGCTTTTCCCCCTTCTTTTTTACTTTGTGCCTCTCTCCCACTTTTTTTCCTCCTCTTCCTCTCTCCCACTTTTTTTCATTCCTCTGTGGCTCTCTCCTTTTTTTCCTCCTCTGTTCCTCTCTCCCCAATTTTTTTTTATTCCTCTGTGGCTCTCTCCTTTTTTTCCTCCTCTGTTCCTCTCTCCCACTTTTTTTTTTTATTCCCCTGTGGCTCTCTCCTTTTTTTCCTCCTCTGTTCCTCTCTCCCACTTTTTTGTTTATTCCCCTGTGGCTCTCTCCTTTTTTTCCTCCTCTGTTCCTCTCTCCCACTTTTTTGTTTATTCCCCTGTGGCTCTCTCCTTTTTTTCCTCCTCTGTTCCTCTCTCCCACTTTTTTGTTTATTCCCCTGTGGCTCTCTCCTTTTTTTCCCCTCCTCTGTTCCTCTTTCCCCAATTTTTTTTTATTACTCTGTGGCTCTCTCCTTTTTTTCCTCCTCTGTTTCTCTGTCCCCTTTCTTTATAGTACTGTCCCTCTCTGTTTTCCTCCCCTAGCCTCTCCGTTTCTTTACTTACCTTTTGTCAACTTCTTTCTTTTCTTTTCTGCTCTTCTGTCTCCTCTTCTGTCTTCTTTCTTCCTGCTGGCTGCGGCGCTCCTCACTGACTGACAGGCGTGACTTGATGACGTCACGCCCGGCAGTCAGTGTGAATGGAGGAGAGGAGGGACACGGCGCCGCGCGATCACGTGAGTATTTATTTATTTATTTTTAATTTATTCTTCCTCCCAGCTCCCAAGAAACCCAAGACCCCCCCTCCCCCCCCCCCCCCCCGCGGGGAGAAAAAAAAATTAAAAAGTTAAAAAAAAAACCGCAAGACAGAAAAATAAAAAAAAAAAAATTAATTAGCAGCGAGGGCCCGGCCCGGGCCCCCTGGCATGGCCGGGCCCGGGTAAACTGTACCCGCTCCCCCCCCCTCTCGGCGGCCCTGCCCATTACCACCTCTGTGCCCTTCACCATCACCACTTCTGTGCCAATCACCATCACCACCTCTGTGCCCTTCACCAGCACCACCTCTGTGCCCTTCACCATCACCACCTCTGTGCCAATCACCATCACCACCTCTGTGCCCATTACCACCTCTGTGCCCTTCACCATCACCACCTCTGTGCCCTTCACCATCACCACCTCTGTGCCAATCACCATCACAACCTCTGTGCCCATCACCACTTCTGTGCCAATCACCATCACCACTTCTGTGCCAATCACCATCTCTGTGCCCTTCACCATCACCACCTCTGTGCCCATCACCACCTCTGTGCCCTTCACCATCACCACTTCTGTGCCAATCACCATCACCACTTCTGTGCCAATCACCATCTCTGTGCCCTTCACCACCTCTGTGCCCATCACCATCACCACTTCTGTGCCCCTTCACCATCACCACTTCTGTGCCCCTTCACCATCACCACTTCTGTGCCCCTTCACCATCACCACTTCTGTCCCTTGTTTTACTTACCTTTCTATTGCGCGCTGCTCCTCCTCGGTCAGTCCAGATGTAAAAAAAAAAAAAAAAAAAAGAAAGAGTCACGTGATCGCTCGTCGGGTCCCGGCAGCCTCTCCTCCTCTCTCTATCACTGAGACATTGAGAGGAGAAGAGGCTGCCGTGACCCGACTCGCGGCACCCGACCCCCCCTCTCCTGATTCGCGGCACCCGACCCCCCCTCCCCCGACTCGCGGCACCCCCCCCCGCACGAGTCGCGGGGGGGGGGGGGGGGGGGGTGCCGCGAGTCGGGGGAGGGGCCAAATTTTTTTTTTTCATTTTTTTTTAAATTGATCCTGTCCCCCCCAGCTGGGCCCTCCGAGAGCCGCTAGGCCCTAGGCAGGTGCCTAGGTTGCCTAGCGGTAAATCCGGCCCTGCAAGAGAGTCCCATATAGACGAAAGCACTTAAACGCATACATGTGTGAGTGTAACTGTAAAGCTTACCTTCAAGGAGTTAATGCTTCCTCAGCCCAGGCCGACTAATTAGAGGGAATGGGGGGGTGCCTGAAGGGTCTATATAGGTCCCTGAAGTCACTTGTCCATCCTCACTCTCTCCAAGAGATTCCTCCCACCCACTCCTATTGATGACCAGTCTGCCTTGTGTCCGAAGTGGTTTAACCAAATATTTCCCATCGCCACAGAGCAGGCACAGTTGGTAGGAAGGCACAGCGGTCAGCGGCTGGGTCATACGGTTGTTATCGCTGATTGGCCACAAGGCAGCACAGTGGCTCAGTGGTTAGTACTTCTGCCTCACAGCACTGGGGTCATGAGTTCGATTCCAGACCATGGCCTTATCAGTGAGGATTTTGTATGTTCTCCCCATGTTTGCATGGGTTTCCTCTGGGTGCTCCGGTTTCCTCCCACACTCCAAAAACATACTGGTAGGTTAATTGGCTGCTATCAAATTGACCCTAGTCTCTCTCTGTCTGTCTGTGTGTATGTTAGGGAATTTAGACTGTAAGCTCCAATGGGGCAGGGACTGATGTGAGTGAGTTCTCTGTACAGCCCTGTGGAATCAGTGGCGCTATATAAATAAATGGTGATGATGATGATGAAAGGCACTGCCCCCCTCGAGGAACATGAATCCTGATCCTTTATAGGGAGGATCCCTTGGCTTGCTATAAGGCTCGCCACTGTGAGTCTAGAGGGGCTGACGCCAGATTTACCATCGGCCAGGCAGTTAAAGATTTGTTCCGTGTTAAGTGGAGTTAGGCCGTAAGCCGTCCACGCTTGGCTCAGACTCCAGTTGGTTTAGCTGTTCCATAGTGCTGTTTCTCTGCCACATTATAATATTAATAAACTGTGACCACTTTCTCACTTATACTCCGTGTATTTATTATTAAGTATGTTAAGTTAAGTTAAAGGGTTAAGGCAAGAGAAGGTTTATGTTATAAAGGAAGAAAGTATCCAGGTTATGCAGTTTATGTCCCAATATGTTTGACTGTAAGGTGTAAGGTAACACTGTAAAAGGCCCTATCCCCCCGGGTAACGCACTCAGTCTCTCACTTGGCACCGGTGCAAAGCTGTCATGGTTCATATTGTCATTTTCAGTTATGAAATGATGCAACATGTGGTGTGGACCCGTGCCATGGGAGTCTGCAGTCATATAGCCAAGGAACACTGCGTACTGTACACAATATATAAGTAAACAGAGGGAATGAACATACGAGCCGCTAGTTGTATTTGCAGGGGACCCTGTCAGGACCGACGCTGCAAAACTTTACTATGGACCTGCTCCTATATTCTGATGTAACCCTTTCACTGCCTGCGGTCAAGGGTTTTTATATATTAATTGGTAATCTTTTGCAGCTAAGCAAGTTTGTATTTTGGTTTAGCTCCCTGCTCATTCTAATAGTGTGTGTCTGTTGTCTGTTTTTACCTCATGCATCAGGTGGACAGTAGATGCATGGCAAGAATATATTCTACCCTATTTTATAAAGCTTGAAAAAAAAAACAATGCATAAATTTGCATAAAAGTTTGTATATAATACAAGTACATGTATTACATAGAAATAGTGTTAATATTAAAATACAGCTAAGCACATGAACAGTTCTATCTAATAAATATAATTATTAAGGACGGGAGAAGAGAGGACATAGGGATAGCTTTACTAAAAGTACAGAAAAGGATAAGTGGAGGTGTTGCCCATAGCAACCAATCAGATTCTAGCTATCATGTTCTAGAATGTAAATGATAACTAGAAGCTGATTGGTTGCTATGGGCAACACCTCCACTTGTCCTTTTTAGGAGGTTCAGTAAATATACGTCACAATATAAGTTGATTAATATACCAGCAACCTGGACCTGATTCATTAAGGAAAGTAAAGCAAAAAAAAAAAAATGAGTAACCTTGAACTTTGGCAAAAGCATGTTACAATACAAGGGGTGCAAATGAGTTTATTATTTTGCACATAAGGAAATATTGACTGTTTTTTCATGTAGCACACAAATACTTGCTTTATTTTTGCACTGAAATTTAAAATTTGATTTAGGACATGCCCTACCCCAACTATAAATCTGTCCCAAATGTTAAATTCACCTCCCCCTCCAATGCAACATGGTTTTGCCAAGTTTCAAAGTTACTCCTTTTTTTTGCTTTGCTCTCCTTAATGAATCAGGCCCAAAGTGTCCAAATAGTGAAATCCTTAGGAGAGAGCTAATAATATAATACAAAAAAGGTGTAATTCGGTGGTGGTATAGTACAGAACGTCAGGACCAACGTTGGACGCCTCTGGTAGATTAGCTTAGTAGCAGTATATGAACACGGCAGTATGTTCTCAACACTTGTGCAATTAAGTTGTTGTGTATGCCCCCGAAATTGTATCTTCAGTAGCTCCACAAGATAGATACACATTGTCCCGATGTATTAACTCCTGAAGGAGTCCTGACATTCTGTACTATGCCACTAACAGATTACAACTTACATTGGCTGATGGTTTTATAAGATAGGTTGCGCTGTCTACTTTTCCATTTTCTAGCGCTATTGTCAGAGGTTGCAGAACCTCCTTTGACAGACGCTTCTTGCACACATTGGGCCTAATGCTAACCTGGACATACATCCGTTTGCGTCGAGTAAAATCCAAAACTTTGCAATGCGCAGACCCACAAAGAGAGCACCGTATACACACACATCTTACGACTGTAAAGACAGCACTAGGGAGGGACGAGGTAGGCTGACTAGCGTAAGAGCGCGTTCAAACAATTGCAGCCGACCAGCACAACGACGCATATACGGATGCCAGGGGCCGTATCTTTTGCTAGAGGACAGGAGAAAATTCCCCCTGATGATGACGGTTGCCAGCGCTAGCTAGCCGCTTCTGATTGGCCGATCGTGCATTCACTTCTGAAGCCGATAGGTGTTAATATTATAGGATTTTTTGGGAGCATTTTAAAAATATTTTTTTTGCTACTTTTATTTGAACGCAAGACGGAGTATTATACATGCTGTATTATAGAGTTGTTTTGTTTATTTAAATCAAGTCTAGTGGAGAATGTATTTTTTTGCTATCAAAACCTTTTCACTTGCCTTACGGTAAGAACATTTATAATTAGTGTGCTTTTAAGCTTCAATAAGTAAATATATTACTTAGCAAGCAACCGTTGAACCTATATTACCTAATACAGCATATTAGAAAGAAAACACTAACTTGCTTACAAAGCCAGGATATGCAGGTCTAGATTAAGACATTATTGAACCTAGGGCAAAAAACCCATTAGTACAGACCTGGCCAACGTTTGGCTCTCCAGGTATTGTGAAACTACAAGCCCCAGCATGCTTTTCCTTAAAATAGCCAACCGACAGCTGGCGAGGTCTGCTGGAACTTGTAGTTTCTCAACAGCTGGTGAGCCACACGTTAGACAGACCTGTAACTAATGGGTTTTGTTTAAAAAAACAAACATTTTAGGGCTAGATTTACTAAACTGCGGGTTTGAAAAAGTGGAGATGTTGCCTATAGCAACCAATCAGATTCTAGCTTTCATGTATTTAGTGCATTCTACAAAATCTGAGCTATGAGGGAAAGAGTCCTTGGTCAATGATATGGTGACATAAAGTTATATTTGGTGCAGGCAATGTTGCAGAGGACAGAGTTCTGATGGAGAAGGACCCTTTATGAAATGAGCCCCTGAACTCTGAAGAATTGTGCAATTTGTACTCATGCACAGTTCAAAAACAATGAAATATGGACATCACTGACCTGAAAACGATTACAATAGGCGCTGACACCCAAACATAGCGTGTCTTAATCAGATAATCAGACACAAGAGCAACATAGAATTAGCTTTAATTTAAAACAGAATGTAATGAAGCATCGCTCGCAAGGACTTTGAGATGTTACTTCACTGAGTTCTATTGTCCTCATGTTACCGCATGGGTCTAATTATATTAATACCATCTGTCACTGTTTGAAATGGATTTAGCTTTTCAATAAGCGAGGTGAATAACAGCCCTTTGTCTTAAAATACACCAGACTCTCTGACAAACGGGAACACAGATTTATTCACTGGATCGATATTACGCTTAGCCTTATCGGGCCCACACTGTCATTTATTTATTTTTTAATAACTTACTATGTTTTATTAATTATAACAACCTGTCAGATAAAATTGTTTTTATAAATTCTCCTTTGGGCACTGACAGTGGGCTTGGCAGCAGACCGGATGTCATCCGCAGGAGGTGTTAAGGGGGGTTTAGTTCTGTGGTAAGGCTCTAATGTTTGATGTGGGAGAATATGATTTGAAACCAAATCTGCGATATTTCAATGTGACCTTAGGTGGATGACTGTCTGAGCTCAAGCAGCGTGTTTGTGGGCTTCAGGTGGCATCTCCGAGCCACCTCAGGTGGTCTTTTTGTATGACCTCAGTTGGTATCTCTGTGTGACCTCAGGTGGTATCTCTATGTGACCTCAGGTGGTATCTCTATGTGACTTCAGGTGGTATCTCTGTGTGATCTCAGGTGATGCGAATGTGTGACCTCAGGTGGTATCTCTGTGTGACCTCAGGTGGGATACGTCACTGTGTGACCCTAGGTGGTATCTCTGTGTGACCTCAGGTGGTATCTCTGTGTGACCTCAGGTGATGCGAATGTGTGACCTCAGGTGGTATCTCTGTGTGACCTCAGGTGGGATACATCTCTGTGTGACCTTAGGTTGTATCTTTGTGTGACTTCAGGTGGTATCTCTGTGTGACCTCAGGTGGGATATGTCTCTGTGTGACCTAAGGTTGTATCTTTGTGTGACTTCAGGTTGTATCTTTATGTGACCTCAGGTGGTATCTCTGTGTGATCTTAGGTGGTATCTTTGTGTGACCTCAGGTGGGATACGTCTATGTGTGACCTTAGGTTGTATCTTTATGTGACCTCTGGTGGTAACTCTGTGTGACCTCAGGTGGGATAAGTCTCTGTGTGACCTCAGGTGGGATACGTCTCTGTGTGACATTAGGTTGTATCTTTGTGTGACCTCAGGTGGCATCTTTATGGGATTCAGGTGTTATTCGTGTGACCTCAGTAGGGCCGGATCATCCATTAGACGACCTGGGCACTTATGTAGGGCTCTGTGGACCTACATTACTAAACATTTATATGTGTTCTTTTTCACAAACAGATGGGAGAAGGTTTTCCTAAAAAGACCTTAGTGAAACGCGTTGTACTTATTATTATTGGATTATGGAGAGAGTTATGCGATATGTCTATTTATTTGAAACCCATGTGATTGCAGGGATTCTTCATGTGAAATTGTAATTTTAAACAGCATTGCACTATGGTTGTTTTTAAATATTTTAGAATAAAGACCTTCTATTCTATTGATTTGACTAAGAGCGTTGTCACCTACTACTATAGGTGGATGTATATACATAGTATTTATATGTTAGGCACTATGAAATGTTTTACTTTTCAGCATGACTTCACACCTTTATGGATTAAAGGCGACTCATTTGGAAGTGCACCTGGGCATTAATTGAAAACACACTTACTCCCCTTCGTCAGGTAAGTTTACACTTTAATAGATACTAGTCATCCATCATTTAAATAAAAATATACAGGGAGCACTATGTTTCATTAAATTGTTTTTATATATTTTTTTGAGCACACCTATAAAGAAATTTTGTAGTTTTAAGATTTGACTGACCACATCAGTAGTCAAAAGCCGAACTTCACTAAACGACACACACTTATCACTGTCAAGCGGATTTTTATGAATGACACCTGTCACCAACAAATTAGGTGAGGGGAATTACCAAATGCTAATGTTGAAAGATCTACACAACATTGTTTTTTTATTTTTTGGGTGGATTTTCTACGAATGAATGAGTAAATTTGCAGAGAACTGTAATTTGTAAAATTAACGAAGGAATAGGAGGCAAGGCTTTGAAGCATGTTTTTTACACCCATTGTCGTGCCATTCCACAATCTGTCAAGCAAGAACTACGGTTACAATGGAATCCACCTTTTTGTGTATCACTTCCTGTTTTTTGTTTAAGTTATTTGAGACTACATTTATTACACAGTGATGACAGTTGGTGCAGGTTGCAGTTTCTCACCATCATGCAGGTTTGTCATCTTCTAGTCATGAAAAGACATGTATGAAATAACTCATTAATGACTCAATGTGCCAGTTAAAACTGTTGGCGAAAAGCAGGAACATGTTTACCTATACGTTTAGTTGTTGTGGAAATTTGATGTGTGTTACAAAAACGGTATCCTCAACCTAGTTCTACTAGGCAAGAATCCAGTAATAAGGTAGAAGCCACTAACTGGTGGCAAAACGCGTTTGTGCTGCACTTACACAGCAGGCTACCGCCGCACCACTTCTTTGTTGCTCCTTAATATTTATTATTCTTTCTTATTTATGTACTAATTGTTATTCCATGTCTATTTCAACCTCAAGCCCTTTTCTGACCGGTCATTACTCTTTTGACCTTCAAAAAACTGGACTGTTGCGAGGTATGCCTACAGTAACTTGGTTTCTACATCACCTATTACAGAAATATATAGTACAAGTTAACCCATGCATGATACTCATGCATTCTAGTCAAATCAAGCTACTTAAGGTGTTAAAAAGGTTCTTGTCATGCATTTGGCCTAGCCCAGGCCTCCTCAGGGGAAGAGCGTTACTTCCCGACGCAAGCGCCCTTTTTTAACGTGGTTTTGTCCACATGTCACCACCTCATCATTTTTCTCCATCACCTCATCCTTCATCTTCATCGCCACATCCTTCATCAAGCTACTTAAGGTGTTAAAAACTCCCCACTGTCACCCCCGGCAACCACCAACCACTCCCAACAGCTTGTTTTATTTTTTCACACACGCCACTAGGCATTTATATAGTAGATTATATATGACTCTATGGCACCAAAATGTTTTGCTGAACATGGGGGCGAGGTTGTCAAGATTGACTCCATCGCAAAACAATGTCCCAATGTACTTTCTTGTCACCTCTTTCTATAAATAGACACTGATACCAGAGTCATATATTTGCATATTGAATCTCCAGAAATGAAACAGAAAGTTATCCACACAAAATATATTTTTGCTTCTAGCGTCTGTTTCAACAAAAATGTCAATTGCACACTGTTTTGATGATAGTGTCGCCTTAAAATGCAACTTTGCCATGGTAGGAAAATTTTTTCAACAGTAGTGTTTAGGATCAGGGCCGCCATCAGGGGGGTACGGCCAGTACTGCTGTGAGGGGACCTGATAGACTAGGGGGCCCGAACCGCTCCCTGGACTGTCCGGGCCTGTCAGTCTGACTGACTGTGCTGCTCCATCTTCTCCGTGATGCTGCAGCTCCGCCTCCCAGGCTCTGCTGGGAGCGCTGTGCGGTGACATTATCACTGCGCGCCGCACTCCCAGTGTATCAGTGACCGGGAGCTGTAGCATCACAAAGGAGAAGGTAAGTTAATTAGCTATTCATTTTATAGGAGAGGGGCAGATAGAAGAGAGAACATTAACTGTGCCTGGGGGGACATTAACTGGGCCTGGGGGGGAGGGGGACATTAACTGTGCCTGGGGGGGAGGAGGGGACATTCACTGTGATTGGGGGGGGGACATTAACTGTGATTGGGGGGGAGGAGGGGGACATTAACTGTGATTGGGGGGGAGAGGGGGACCTTAACTGTATTTGAGGGGAAAGAGGGGGACTTTAACTGTGGAGGGGGGGAACATTTACTGTGATGAGGGATAGGGGTGCATGTATGGCGAAGAGGGAGGGGGGCACATGTATGGGGAGGGGGGGCCCTGCCAGATTAATTAGTACTGGGCCCCACAGTTTCTGATGGCAGTCCTGCTTAGGATAGCCAAATATGCATCAGAATTCAGTAGAAAAACCTAACATCAGACTTGGGGCATACACATAAGTGGTCACATTCAGTGGGAGATAATGACCAAGCACAGTGGCCGAGAGGGGGCATCTTCTGCTCTCATTTACCAAAAAATTTGATAATGATCTGATCAATTTTTTTTGTGTGATTACTATTGGTCAGGGCCTGATTAATGGTTCTGGCTAAAATCCAGCTTCCTTCATTCCCCCTCCCACCAATGTTTACATTTCCTTCCAAAACTCAGCTCCACTTGGCTTTTTAAAAGGGTCATGGCAATCTTTCTCACTCATTTAGTTTTCATTAAAATCAGAACTGTATAGCGGGATGGAGGCATCAACAAGCGCTACTGAGGGTGAAGGTGGAGGGGCTGTCACACCTGCTTCTGTTGCCCTCCTTGTCTCTCCTTCTCGCTTTTTCTCACGCGCCTGCCCAAGGATGACTCATTGTCTTCATTGCTTAACGTGGGAATATGTCAGGATTAAATACCTTACTACAATATTCTTTCACATCTTCTTTTTACTTTGGAGAACAAAATTTGCACTCCCCCACAAAAGCCTTGCACCCTAGGCAGCAGCCTTGTTAGCCTATTGGATAATCAGGTCATGAGTTCAATTCCCGACCATGGCCTTATCTGTGTGGAGTTTGTATGTTCTCTCCGTGTTTGCATGGGTTTCCTCTGGGAAAACCAAGACAGTCAAAAGTCCAATGATCACACCAGAGAATCTATTTAATACTGAAGACCGAGGGGGAACAAGGGTGATTTGGAATAAATTTTGATGGGGTTTTCTTTTAAGAGACGCTCAGATTAAATGAAACAAGGAGTGCTAGGCCTGATGTAAGAATGTATACAGGACATATCTAAAGTATGTGTTAATATATTGTGCCACTTCATATCACATGCACTTACTACAGTGGTGTAGGCTCCCGTGTGTCACAATACTTAACACGTGTGAGAGTTTCACAATTCTGCCCATATGAGGCAATTTGGAAAACACTTCCATTTACTCTGTCTGACACATGAATATAATGAGCTGGTTCCCATCAGTTCTAATGTAAATAGGATTCATGAGTAATGGGACAATCTATTGTACATTATATTATTTTAACCATACTTGCCAACTCTCCCTGAATGTCAGGGAGACTCCCTGAAATAGGGGTGATCTCCCTCACTCCCTGAAGAGTCTGGCATTCTCCCTGATGCTGAGCCAGTACAAGACGTGGTTGGCTTCGCCATCTGTGGCATGATGACACAGTTCAGAAATTGTGTCCTATGTCCATGTATTGATGCCTATGGAGGCGGCCATTTTCATGGAGACCAAGATTTAATCAAAGACTGATGGGTAAGACAACATGACTTCAGTAATGGAGACATAAATGTAAAAGACACTTCAGTCTCTAGAGATTCATTAGCTGCTTTTCTTTAACGTATAGTTGCCTTCTCTCCCAGAATGCCCGGGAGACTCCCGCATTTCTGGGAGACCTCCCGGGCTCTCAGGAGAGCAGGGCAACCTTCCAGTTCTCGCCCTCGCAATAGATAAATGGTGGGGGCAGGAGTTAATGACACAAATACCGTGTCATCTTGGCCAAAATTGTGACAGTCGTTTAGGGGGTGGGGCCTAAATGATGCACGCCCACCTCCCCCGGGATCTCCCTGAAGCCAATGAGGAAAAGTTGGCAAGTATGATTTTAACTGATGAGTAGGGATGTTAGTAATTGTAACTGGTGAGTGATAATATGACAAAACACAGTTTAAAATAATATTTTGTAAGAGGCTCCTAGTATAGGTGATAATTGTATTCAAAGATATGTTGTAGTTACGTTTCCTGCATAGAAACCTTCTGACAATAGACTTGTAACTGTTTTTGTGCACAGAACTCTTCAAGAAATTGTAAGGAAAAGATACAATAAGCGTGAAAGAGACAGAAAAGAGCCAGGTGTGCATCAGGCGGTTAAAAAGTCAGATATACGGGTCCCAGGGATCACATATTTTCTGGAATTTAAACCTTATTTGAACCTGACATTGCTATGTAATATAACCATCTCCATGTATTCAGTCAAGGAGAGAATGAAAGTGTTTGAGTAGCTTGAAACAATTAGGAATTCAATGTTATAAAGTGTGATCGCTCTGTTTTACATGGTTAGGTATAAAACCTGCTCACACTCTAATAAGCAAAAAATTAGGTCATGGATAAGCCGAATATTGCTTTGTAGCCAAGAGGAAGATAATAAATATCTTTGCCAGTAGGGAGGGAAGTATTTTGCCACAGTGAAGTAATTTGGAATCTAACAAACGAATTAGGAAGTTATCCTAGAGCTAATTCAGTGCTATTTTTAAGTGTTATAGATCTCCCCAAACAGATTCAATACAATTGCATGGGACGGAGTTGAACTGGTTTCCAACATTTGCACAAGGTTTAGTGATGGCGTTCCCCTAAAACACAACAAATTTGCATGCTCTGTGCTCCCTGTATAATGGATCTCTGAATTGTAGGGCAAACAAAGTCCTATTGAGAGCCGAAAGTTTAGATTTGTCAAACGACCCAGAACCAGATTCACCATCTTTTAAAAAAATCCAGAAGACGTGGCAGTGGACACTTCCCAGACATCAACCATATTATTGGGGTGCCCACTTGAGTCAAAATACGGCCTCCTTCACCCCACCTGCCACCCTGTCCTGGCTTTATATTGAATTCAAGCCAACAAGAGAGCACTTGACCAGACCCCTTCCCACCTTTCACTTCTCCATCAATGTAAATCTATGCTTATTCCACAAACTCCACATTCTCCCCTGACCCCATTGTGGGGCAATATTAACTTTCCCCCCCAGGCCTGTGATATTCATATTCCCAATCATAGATCAGAGCTGGAATACGTTTTGTCTCCAATCTTTAGTCAGAGGGTCTTGGGTGACTTAATTCTAATTTTAACGATTATATCCAGACTCTACATTTCTGAAGAACAATCCGAAAACCTAAATCTCCTATAACCATGCCTAAGTTTGAAATGTTCTGTCTATCCTCCCCATTACAGAGAGGCGTGATATATTCTCTCTACTGCATCCTACTAGACTCAACACTAGAATCCCAATCCAGGCATGAAGTTGAATGGAAGAAAGATCTCAGCCAGCCCCCGAAAAAGGATATTTGGGAAACTGTAAAGGAAAAATATGCTTCTAGCTTCATCTCAAGCCTTAGTAAGGAAAATGCACACAGTATTTGTACTAACCAGAGAGGTAGTAGCTCTCAAGTATAGCTCCACCACCCTACATACTGGAGGGATTGTGGTCAGACTGGGAGAAAATGACACATGGAGAAAATCAACTACCATCTCCTTCAAGGTGGCTAAGTGGTTAGCACTTCTGCCCCATAGCAATGGGGTCATGAGTTCAATTCCTGACCATGGCATTATCTGTGTGGAGTTTGTATGTTCTCCCCATGTTTGCTCCGGTTTCCTCCTGGTGCTCCGGTTTCCTCCCACACTCCAAAAACATGCTGTTAAGGTAATTGGCTGCTATCAAAATTGACCCTAGTGTCTCTCTCTTTGTGTGTGTGTGTGTGTGTGTGTGTGTGTGTGTGTGTTAGGGAATTTAGACTGTAAGCTCCAATGGGGCAGGGACTGATGTGAGTGAGTTCTCTGTACAGCGCTGCGGAATCAGTGGATACCATATAAATAAATGGTGATGATGGTGATGATTTAGGTTTGGGTCCCATCAGGGCCGGATTAAGGGAATGGAGGCCCCTTGGCTAATGTAACCTGGTGGCTTCACAAATAACTTAGACTTTTAAGAACTTGAACAAGCTTCATGTTTCACCAGTGTCCCCGTTTGCTGTTTCCAAATAAATCTTGACTCACGATGGCAATATTAACACAACAGATTAAATAATGAATCACAATTTTTTTTTATTCATAGTCAAAACATGTTAGCCCTGTATTCACAATCATAACATATTTGCTACATCTGAAAAACAGCCCATCAAAAACCCAAACTAATTTTTTTTTACATTGAAAAATAAATCTTAATCTCTACAGTTAAAATACAACGATAAGTTTTGTCACTAGAAATTCATCATACAGAGACTCAGGTACTCTCAAAGAGCACTTTCTCAGTTAAGCACATTGACCCACGGGATATTACAATAAACTACTTAGTAGAAAGATGAGCAAACTTCACGCAGATTATTTTTCTTAACTAGTCACAGTATAGATACATAGTTTCCTCAATTCAGCCTTGAAATGTATTTCTTTTGGATTAAAAGATAGAATTTTACATTTAACACCAGAATTTTAAGGATAGTGTAAGAGGGTTGACTACTCGTTAATTGTTGATCGCTGATTTTGCCAGCCATTGACCAATCATATGGCGCTGTCGGCAGAGCGTAGCAGTCGGCCCTATCATAATATCCTACGAAGGATCTATCTGCATTTATAACATTGATTCCAGATCCCTGTAATATCCAAAATCTGATGAATTGTAAAACTTCCTGAATTGCTACTTCACTCATGTCTACGGCTCAGTGCATCTTTCCCATTGACTAATTCAGTGAATGACCTTTACTTTACCAGAACACAGAAAAATACAACTTAGCTGGATACAAGTTATCTGTTCCAACATTCTCCAGAAATTACAGTTAGTTCTCTTCATCTACATTTATTTTCATCCACTATGGGGATAGTAGTATATTTCACAGACCTGAAGTAGTCTAGTAGTGTAAGATACTTTTAAGCATGACTGATGTGAGCCACAACATAATGTTCTGTTCCCGGTCTTACTACTGATTTTCCAATTTATTTATTTTTTACCTTCGCAAAACTAATTCGTTTAGTTTAACATAAGTTCACTACTTCCCCCGTTTATTGCAAATATAATAATAAGTAGCGGAAATGGAATCAGACCAATATATAATGGATCAAATGAGTCATGTTTGACGTTATAATATAATTATATTATAACTGATTCAAAAATAGATAATCTCAACAGTGGTTTAGTTAATCTTATTTAGTAAAGAACTGATAGACATGTGTGTTATACAGTTTGCACAAATGTTTAGGGGATTTACACCTTCATAAAAATTTTAAGGGCTAGATTTACTAAACTGCGGGTTTGGAAAAGTGGAAATGTTGCCTATGGCAACCAATCAGATTCTAGCTTTTATGTATTTAGTGCATTGTACAAAATGACAGCTAGAATCTGATTGGTTGTTCTAGGCAACATCTCCACTTTTTCAAACCCGCAGTTTAGTAAATATACCACTAAGGCTTGTATGTGCCCCCTGCAACTTTTACTTAAATGCATTGTCTTTTCTTTGTCACTCCTTCCTGTAGACTTGTTTTCATGTGAGCAGGGAAGGTTTTGTTGCTGTGCACTGGATACACGTGTATCAAATGGTAAATTTACAGCAGATATGTGTTGTATACAAGGGAAAATACAACAACGCAGCCTGATCATATCAAAACATGACTGAAAAGAACAGAAGGAGGCTAGAGGGAAAAAAACTAATTATGTAGTAAATGCTGCAGGAGGTAAGTACAAACAATCTAAAGTAATCTGAAATGGGAAAGTCCTCTAGTAAGGGTCATTTAAATAAATGATCTCATTTGCAGTTTGTAATGCTTAAAGTTTTACAATGATCTTTATAAGCACCCAAACAGGTTATTTTTCAAGGAGTTCCCTGTGTGAGAACATAGTATACAATTAAAGGCCAAGTCGAATGTATATTGCCACACTTTTTGCAGATCCAGTATTTTGGAATTTGGTTAAATTACCCAAAGGCTTAAAAGGATGACCTGTTCTCAGGGAAGGAGATAAGCAACTGCTTTATAGTCCAGTAAAGTAACACAGAGGATGACATTTAAGCAAGTGCAAAAATTGGGGCTTGCAGCACAAATTATCTTTCATTGATGTCATGCCCTTTTTATGGGGAGTGCAGGGATTTGCTCGGCAAGGCAGCCCACTATGGGAGCGACCCGGCCAGCAAATGTTTTTGTCTTCTGACACGAGGAGCTGGGCCGAATATTGACTAGACGCGCTCATTCACCTCATGTTGCACCCATGTGCAAAAAATAATTTCGTTTTGCAGACCAGGATTACTTAAATAACATTGAGGCGATGGGGAGGGTGCAGTGAGGGGGTCGGTAGTCTTTTATCAGGGAGCTCCTTTGGAGGTGGTATAAATCAGGCATCGGTAAGAATATTTATAGGGGCATTTTACCAATGTAATCTAAACATTCAGATATTCTATGTAATATACACCACAAAGACACACGCAATAAAGACTTTCATGATTACTTTAAGACATAAACAAGGCTGCTTTTTTGTCTTCTGCAATATGGTAACCCTAAACAGGTCGAGCAACTAAAACGATCAATAATAAATAAGTATTTTGCTGAATAACATGGATTGGATTTTAAACCAAACTAGATAATCTCACTTAACATCAGCCCGTTCCATAAAGCAGAATCGGTGCGTGCATTTGCTGAGAATGTCAGCATGCTGCTATATATTAAATGGATTGTAAATGACCCTTACTGGCTTAGGGCTTCCACCTCTACATAGGTGGACATTGTCACATGTTTGCGTCTTGACGTGCACACGAGGACCCAGCTGAAGCCATGTTGCAGAATAAAGTAGATTGAAGTAGAACAGACATTATAGCTGCTGTGTAGGAATTATAATAGACAAAGGATACATTGACTGTGGCAATCACAGAATATTATCTCCGTAATTTATGGAAAAAGATATATTCTACATTCCCCCTACTCAAATTAAAAGCGATTTCTACTGATAACAAAATTAATAATAAAAAACCCTCTCTCTACTATACAATACATTGCACCTTTTTTTTTTGTTAGTACATTTTGCCCTGCTTAGAGGAACACACTTTTACTAAGCGGTTTATAGAAAATGTGTCATATTGACATACAAGGAGAAATAGATTCACATTTGTCCAAACATCACAGCAGCCAACGGAATGTTTACTAATCCCATTTGTATCAGTCTGCAACAAACATCTGGCTGATTGTTGTGTATTTTATTTTCTTACAAAAAAATGTTGGTGTAACTCTGAAAACTATTCTTAAAGCTTTTCATAAACAACCATTTCAGGGACACCAGGTTTGAACTTTTTTTGTGCAGATTTCTTTAGACTTTATTTGTGCAAAACCCAGAAACAAGGGCGGGTAATGGGCCCATTGTGGTACCACTGTTACAGCTATACCAACATGAAAGTATTTACCCTTTTTATGTGTCCTGTCTACCACCAAATAATTTGTTTCATTTTTTGTTAATGATTAGAAAAAAAAAATATTTACAAAAGATATTATCACTGTGAATAGCTTATGTGGGGATGATGTCTGTTGCTCTTGAATGATGCCAACATTTCGGTGTTGAAATGTTTTCCTATTGTCATTTTGAACTACTTACCACTGCATCTATATATAGTCTATCATTAGTATGTTTGGAAATAGCAGATAGATTAATGTCTCAGCTTGCCCACCATGCTTTCTAGCCATTAAGTATTAAATGTGTTTGTGTTTTATTATTATCTTGATTGAAAAGTTGCTTGTTAACATCATGAAGAGTTGTCCTATCACCGGAGGTAGCCAATCACTAGGAATAAGTGGTAACTTGGTGATGTCACTAGTTTGTAATAAACTGGTGCAGTTGTTTCATAAATACTGGACCAGCCTAAAATGTGGCTTTGAGTAGGTGACAGGTACACTATAGTAAACAATGATATTTATATATATATATATATATATATATATATATATATATATATATATATATATGGAAAAAGTAATGGGAATGTAAGTGAATGGAATTTAATAGTTTTACAATGAAGGCAGCAGGAGAAGCGGAGGAATGACATACCCCGTATACATCCTCACTTCGACTACTATATATATATATATATATATATATATATATATATATATATATATATATATATATATATATATATATATATATATATATATATATATATGTTTGCTACCATCTAGAGAGTTTAATAAGTGCAGATGAAGGGGAGTAAATGCATATAGCATTCTGTATTACATAAACACAAGTGGGTAAGTGTATTGACTGGCGATTCTAGCAAATCGCCAATATTCTGCGAATTTTCAGGGATAATTTAAAATGGATGTATTTAAAGACAAGTTTTGCAGAATAAGTTATGCCGGCAAAGTTGCCGAATATCGTCGGTTTACTAGAATCGCCAGCTAAAACATTTATCCCAAATCTGAACAGCCATTGCTAACAGCATCATTAAGAACAACAAACTTACTCTTGCCTAACATTATACCATTGTTTTAATACATTGATGTCTTAGGAAACAGCTGCCGAGGATTATAAAGTAATATCTGGCATCTAGTATTAGGAGATTTATTTTTATTAGTGTTTATAGAGGTACACAGAGGCACCAGGCACTGTTTATATGAGGATTAAGTGCTATTCCTGATCTCACCTTATTACACTCAATTATATTTTCTTACACTGTCTCTTAACACCATAATATGAGTCTCCCAGCAGCTGCCAGCGCACGTCATGGAAATCTTGTAATAAAAATGCTGCAAGTCACAGAAAACTGTGTACATAATTTTTTCCCCCCCAAAAATAGAAGAGAAATTGCTTCATTGACACCAAGTCTTGTATCCTTCCACTGAAGTCTTCTTTTATTTTCTTATAAATAAATTAGTCATTACTTCCAGTTGGCCGGCATAGGCTTCAACTGTCGTTTTCCTTCCATCCACGAGCATTCTTCCCAAACTTGTACACCAATCGCCTCCCGTCTACACGCTCCAAGATCTCTCTCTTGTAGTAGTATCTGGCAAGAAGATAACAAAAAATAATAATGTAGGCAAAGTAATGATGATCAAACACAACTGTCATGCTGTGTTGCTACCAGTTTCTAGTATAAATTGAGCAGCCATCACCATGGAGCACTACCTGACCTCCTTACACCCTTCTATATAGAAGCCATCACCATGGAGCACTATCTGACCACCTTACACCCTCTACAATGTTTATCTGTTGTCTATGTTTCAGCACCATGTACGATGTTAGTTATATTTTATTTTTACTGGGATTTCAAGTTGTAATGCATCTTTGATACGGTTTGAAAATAAAGAGTTAAAAAACAAAACAAAACACAACTGGTATGAAGTATTTTATATCCCATTTATGTATATCAAATATGTAATTAGTTGTTCCTTTATGGCGTCTGTAATTCAAGTGAATTTACAGATTAGTGGACGCATCTGAGAATATCACAGCTCATTGACTTCAAAGGAAAACAGATGTGAATAATCTACTGGTGGTGATAGTGAGCCGATGCTGCAATAGAGGCTACTGCATCTGCATTAGTCATCACATGACCAATAGTGGTATACATGCATGTCAATGATGTGACATTATTAGGTGTAGCTATTCTGATACAGCCAATTATCAAGGTCAGTGCTCATTCCTGCTATGGGACAACAACCTAATAATATCACGGACGCATCAAAGAGAAAGGAACTTCCAAAGAAATAGAAGTTTATTTTATGTGTAAACATTTGGATGTGATCTGTTATATTTGTTCATCCTTGTGGCTATTGGTAAGTTAGGCTCCCGCAGTTATTTAGAATTTGTTGTGGTGTTTGATTTTATCTGCAGGGGAGTTAATGCCTCCAAACACTACAAAGTTAACTTGCTGGGCTGCGTCTCAAAAGTGAGTGCAGTGTTTTCACCAGTTTTGGCAATGGTGACGGTTATTGTTAGCAGAAGAGTTGGCCTGGAGGTAGCAGGCTTTGTATTTCAAAGAGCAGTATAGACCTTATGCTATAAGAGCAGTGTAGACCTTATGCCATAAGAGCAGCATAGACCTTATACCATAAGGGCAGTATAGACCTTATGCTATAAGAGCAGTGTAGACCTTATGCCATAAGAGCAGTATAGACCTTATACCATAAGGGCAGTATAGACCTTATGCTATAAGAGCAGCATAGACCTTATGCTATAAGAGAAGTATAGACCTTATGCTGTAAGAGCAGTGTAGACCTTATGCCATAAGAGCAGTGTAGACCTTATACCATAAGGGCAGTATAGACCTTATGTCATAAGAGCAGCATAGACCTTATGCTATAAGAGCAGTGTAGACCTTATTCTGATGAAGCAGTAGCTCCATGGGCAAGGGCAGAACACTACATCGTTGGACCCCATAGCAAAATTTGGAGGGGGGTCCATTGCTACAGTTTGTAATCCTGCAGCCCTTGCTCTGCTTTTCTGAGTATCTGCGGAAGCCTGTTCATGAGCAGTGAAGTCCGGTTTAGCCCTGATAGTCAGAGCAGGCAGTGTTGGAACTGCCGCCATTGCTGGAGTAAGGTGGCAATCAACACCCGATCATCTCTGGGCCCCGGAGCTACTGCACCCCTGCATCGGGGGGTAAGCTTGGCCACTGACCTGGTATCCAAAATATATCACACTGGTCGGGGTAAGGTATTCAGTATTAAATTTAGAATAAAAACAAATGTTCTGTATATTAACAGAGGAAGAATTGTGGAGGCCAAATACTGTTGTTAACTTCACCTTTTGTTACGTAGTTTTTATTTATCAGGATGATCCCAGTTTCTTTGTTTTTAAATGATTAACCCACAGTCTATAAATGATGATCTATGCATATGTACGCAGGTGAGACTCTCTTCATACAGCTCAAACTTCTCAGACTCTAAAAACATACTACAATCTGATATCTCTCAGGCGGAACATTGGATAACGCAAACAAACTGTTTTTTGTTTTTGAACGCTGTTCATGTTATTTGGGACAAAGGCTAAATTAAAAAAACAAAAAAACAAAACCGTAAAACATCTGATTAGAGCAAACTCCGACATTCATCTGACTTTTAAGTGTCCAAATATAAAGATTTGGGTTCACTAGATCCTAATCTTTCGTTATTCACCTTGGCAAACTTGATATCTATTTGTGCATCTAAAAGCCCATCAACGTGACATGTTATCAGATCTAAGATGCCTGTCTGTGGTGTCCAGACATTCTGCCCTTGCTAAGGCTTCCTGCAACAACAAGTAAATGCTTTGGGAATCCATGAATTAAGCATATAACGCTAATTCTCCTGTTACCTCATAGCGCGGCTCAGCTTCTCGTAGGTCATGCTGCTGTTGTTTTTCTTCTTCCCCCAAAGCTGTGCTACTGCCTCGGATTTGAGGAACCGGAAGACTCCCTCAGACCGGTCTTCCCACCGTATCAGACCAGGGTTTTTTTCGGGCATCAGCAGGATATCTCTGATAAACTCCCATAGATGAGTCCCGCGTGGGTCTACACAGACAGACTTACGGTCAGTTCCACCAATGATTAATCCGTTAGCACAAGAGCCAGTAAACTGGGATTACATTGCTTTCCCTCAAATCTACTTTTAAGGTTTTATTTTCAAAATTTGTGAAGCACCCCCTGTTTTTCCAGATTAGTCTACTGCCTGTCCCTCCTTTGATACACTTCCCATTTGCACCTTCATCTGTCAATCATACTCACTTTGTATGGGACCACTATGGGAAAACTATCTGAAATCTTATGCACTTGTTGAAATAACCGCTAGTTCCTGATTGGACAAGAAGTGCCACGCCTCCCCCCAATCAGGAGCCAGTCTTTTCTACTAGAGCAGTGGTTCCCAAACTGTGTGACGCGGCTCACAGGGGTTCCGCTGCCAGGGTCGGTGGTAAGCAAGGTGTGGGACTACTTGTTTAATACTTTGGCTTAGGGGTGCCTTGAAAAAATTACGGAGACCTTAAGGGTGCCTTGAACTGAGAAAGATTGGGATCCACTGTACTAGAACATTGATCCTGGGGCTTGTAGATGGCTCTCCCGCAGCCGGGATACATTGAACCACGCTAAGGTTGTAAGTGGTTCTCCTGCCCCCGCAATGCCGATAAACTCTCCTGTATAAGTTATTGGCAAATTAACAATCACTCACTGTGTCTCTTTGTGCTGGTTTTCTGGGGATGGGCCTGGGATTTATTCACCTCCGATTCTGCAATGGCTAAAAAAAAAAGACAAAACAGTATTGTTGTCCTATAGGGTGGACTGTGCCAGGAGTGGTGTCATAGTGACTGTGGAAAATTTCATATGGAAAACAAACAAAGGACCAGTTCAGTTGTGCGACAATGCAGCGTCTTAACCCCCTAATGTTCCCACAGCCTTCACAGGGGCAATTAAAGGATTATCATAAGGGGAAATTTAACTTTGTTTTCTATATGATGTAGAAAAAAAGTTTGAAATACATAAAGCATATGAAACCCATTCTAATGAATAACCCAAGAGTGGGTAGGAGACGCCGCGCCTACTGGCCATTAAGAGTACTGCAACAGCTATGTTCTCTTAAAAATTGGGGTTTTGGGGTAGGGTTTATTTTAGCAGTCTCCCAAAATGAACTTGTGGCTACCGTATTGTTCAGTATAATATATGGACACTATATAAATAAAGCGTAGTAATAACAATATTTAAACTGTTGTGTGCAGATATAATTGGTCCATAGTAATTTCATTGTTAGGGATTAGATATATACACAGATTCTAGCTATCATTTTGTAGAATGTAGTAGATAAATATAATCTGGTTGCTATGGGCAACGTCTCCACTTTTCCTTTTTAGAATGTTTGATAAATCCATGTTATCTATAAGCAATAGCCTGTGGTCATTGCCTATGGAAGATAAGCCCTTTTTTCAGGTAATATTGCACATTTTAACATAATAAAAAAGCCATCTGCATTCAAATAAAATAATTTTTAATTGGGGAAATAATTGTGTTGTGTTCCTTTGACATGATTATTCTCACCCTTCTCTAAATTGTCAATAGATTGTTGTTTTTATTTAGTTATTGCAGAGCCTGCACAGTTAAAAGGGTTGCACCAGCCATTGGCATTACAGCGGGAGATGTACTTCAGTGTGATTGGCCAGAAACACTGCAAAGCAACTGGACTGAAAAGGACAGCCTGTGATTGGATGAGAGCCAGAGAAGTCCGCTTATGGCTTTGTTAGCTGTAGTTCATGTCTAATCAGTAGTTAAGCTCTTAAATACGATCAGTATAACTTAGTGACTAAAGACTACGGTCAGAAGAATATTCAACCACAGTGGCCCATACCTAAGGTCTCTGTTGTGAACACTTACCTGTAGTGTAATGATTAGACGTTGTCACTGAGAGCGGATTCCGACAGAACGGTTTACTATCGTACAATTCTAGAACACAAAGTGGATCTGAGTCAGACTCTAGTTGTGACGCATTAACGTACACACACAGTGGAGGCAGCCATTGTATAGACTGAACCAACATAGGAAGGCTTCCTGCCTTGGTGATGTCTGCATTTTAATGTTGCTTCAGCCCACACAATGGCACTTTAAGGTCATATAAACGTACAAACGTTGTACTCTCCGCTTACCGTCATAGCTGTTTTCATATAGAAATGCGTCTTCTTTCCAGGGAGTGACAGAGCTGGGTTCTAGGACAGATCGGGTAACAAGCAATGATTAGAGAATCATACACCTAAAAACCATGAACTTGCTCGCACAGCTTACACTCCAGCTTCGCTCTACAAAGAATAAGCTAATTTCGTTATACAACACTACACTAGGGTCACATAGATGGCTTTTTGGATTGTCATGTAGGGTACACAACATGACATCAATTTATAAAACAGATGATTAAATGCCAGAGCTGATTCACCCACATAGTGTGACACTCGGGTGTGACAGAGAAACATTTTTCTCCTGACACATGAGAGAATTCATGATCAACCAGCTTGTCCGTTATCAATGTCTCAATAAGATAAATCAGGTCTCATAAAAATTAGTCCCGAAGTCCTTGGAACACGAACTTAAGGACAGTGTGTCCAGGACTTGCCTTTCATACCATTCGGTATTTTATGGATTATTTCCTGGGACCCACACCATTGGGGCAATACAGTAGGCCTGGATTGGCTTTCCAGGAATCACCTCATTTTAAAGCGGGAGAAGATGACCATCCAGGACTGTCGCAGGCTGATCCACAGTCTATTAAGAGACTACAACACCCTTGACAATCATGATGAAGAGAAGGATGATTGATTGTTGTATCCATCTTCTCCTTTTCCTCTGTATGTGTGTCTTTTTTTCATTAAAACCTTCGGTTTGTGCCTCCCCTCCCTCACCTCCTCCAACCCATTCCCCATCTCTGTTTGAAGTGTTATTGAATGGCATGCCTTATTTATGCACCCTTCCCTATATTTGTGTCTGTCCTCAATAAAACTTCGGGCCTGTGATCTCCCCACCCCACCCCTCTCACCTACCGTCCCCTCACATCCATTGGTTTTTTTTAATCTGTTTTTTTTTAATCTGTTATGTGGTTTCAGTTTTGTATGGTTAGTGCAGTACTCGATGTATAGTGTATGATGTTAGAACTTGTACTTTTTTCCTTGTATTGTACTACGATGATTGAATGATTATGTTTCACGGTGTACTGCGTACACTTGAATGTAATGAATCGTGTGTTTTTTTGTACCTTTATATAAATAAAGTTACTTTTTCAATCAAAAATTGGTGTAGTCCACGAAATGGCTGCATCCACTGTGTATACAACAAGTCAAGTTTTATGTGGTCAGATTTAAAAAAGTCCTGTCTAGATGTGTCTCCACATCTGCTGTACCAATCTCTCAATCCCTACACTGGCTTCAAATCCAGAATCCACCTCAAATTCCTCACCGACAGCTTCCCCTTCATGAGATACTCTCCCTCGTGCCGTTTTAGATCTGCCTCCAACCTAAAATTCACCTCTGATAACCACCTCTCACTCCCACCTCCAAGACTTCTCCCGTGCTGCTCCCAATTATAGAACTCCTAACCACACTTGACCAGACTACTCCAAACTTCAGTCTTTCAAGCGCTCACTCGACTAAAACCCACCTCTGTCCTACAAGAAACTACGTTCCCAATCTCCATTCCGAGTCCCACTCTCTCCTATAGTCCCAGCATTGTCCTCTCCGTCCGCCGTAGTTTTGTGGGACCTTGTAAATAAATGATGCCGAGTTGCCTGACAAATTTTACATTATTTTTTTCATCCCAACACCATTAATCTAGTTTCTGAATTGACTATACTGATTAAGATTTTGCAAAAAATATACAAAAATAATACCTGTTTGCTCTGTCTTGATAACAACGTTGAGGGATTGAAAGACCTGACTTCCATAATGTCCTGCAAGAAGGAAAATATATTGAGAATGGCGAAGTCTGTAGCACCTCATTTATATAGTGCCAATCTTATTATGATGTGCTGTACAGAGAATATGGAATAATTTGCATCAGTTACTGTCATCATCATCATCATCATTTGCCACTAATTCCGCAGCGCTGTACAGAAAACTCACATCAGTCCCTGCCCCATTGGAGCTTACAGTCTAAATTCCCTAACACACACACTCACACAGACTAGGCTCAATTTGAAGGCAGCCAATTAACCTACTAGTATGTTTTTGAAGTGTGGGAGGAAACCAGAGCACCCAGAGGAAACCCAGCCAAACACGGGGAGAACATACAAACTCCACACAGATAGGTCCATGGTTGGAACTTAACTGATGACCCCAGCGCTGTGAGGCAGCAATGCTAACTACTGTGCTAAAGTGCAGCCTCGTCATCACCAAACATTTACAATGAATAACCGATGCCATGGAAATGTATATGTGGCCTTCATTCTGTGAAGGCAGTCCTTTTGAACCGGTATTCTTTGCAGTGGCATTTATCAATTCACAAAGAACTAATGGCATAGACATGAGGCTGAATATTGATTTAGTCCACAAATGGCTGCCTCCAAAATGACTGGGATCTGCGGCTTCATCAGCTGTCGTGTCAACAGGGATATGTCTAGACCAGGGGTAGGCAACCTGCGGCTCTCCAGGTGTTGTGAAACTACAAATCCCAGCATGCCTTGCCACCTATCTGCTGGTTATCTACTGGCAAAGCATGCTGGGACTTGTAGTTCCACAAACACCTGGAGAGACGCAGGTTGCCTACCCCTGGTCTAGACAGGGGCAGCAAAGTAAATAACACTAAAATAAGGCTTTTTATCAAGAAAATGGTCACATTTTAACTAAAATTCTCCACATTTGCTGCCTCCGGTTGGTTGGTTCCCATGACCTCAGGAGACTATGCCACTTATTTAATACTCTGAATAAAATGAGTGCTATAAGCAGTATCTACCAATCAGATATCAGCTTTCAACAGCCTAGTGTAATGAGACCAATGTAAGCTGTGACCTAATTGGCTGCAGTGCTATAGATTTCAGTTACATCACAGCATTGATCTTTGACCCAGGATCCTAAATAAGCCATATAGGTAGGGTAGGTGAGGTAAGTATTTGTTAAACTGAATGAACGTTCAAGTGGACGGCTCACATGTGCTGACTGCAACTTTCCTTGTTTGCATAGATGAGTGTTTGTTATGGAAGTTAGATGCCAAGGAGGAAGTTTTGCAAAGCACAGTCTAGGCACAGTACCAAAATATGAAGCAGAATAAGGAAATGTGGAAAATGCAGACATTTAAAGGAGTTGTTGACTCTCACTCTGTGTAATATAAATATGGCAATAATTAGTTTGCCAACCCCCTTGATACCTTTGGTGTAATGAAAAGTGAAAAAGTAAAAAATAAACTTGATATAATCTTGAATATAACATTAATGGGAACTTACAAACGCCAACAGCAAATCCATGTTTGTGGCGACAAATGCCTATTTTTTCATGATTGATGCTGTTTAAATGGATGACACAGCTTAGTGCGCAGACTCTGTGGGTGTAAACGTTACTCCGTATGATGTGAGGATCAGATGCACTGAGGTTGCCTTGCTGGATGAAGGCTACGCACAATGATGCACCTGGTCCCACATACAGAAACAAGATTTCTAACTTCAAAGGGTTGGAGACTGCATATTAGTGGGGTGTTCTCAGTTAGTGGCTGGATGCAGAGCGTTTATAGTGTTTACTCCCCCATGTATCTTGTTTACTGCCCCATGCCCATTTTCTTCTCCCATATGCCCAGTGTTAGGCCCCTCTATGTTCGTTCAGATAAGTAACCTGTTTGCTTCCCCAGGTATCTTACTGTCTCCCAATGCCCGTACCCTCTATTTTCCCACGGCTGTTCACAGGCGCGGGCTGACGGACGTCAGCCCGGGGTGCACACGCCGCACAGGCGGCCGCATCACATTGATATTACTTCCGCGGAGCGGGCGGCCCTAACAGCCGTGATTCTGAGCGGCCCGGTGGGCCGATGCCCCCCTGCCCCCCGGCCCAGCCCGCCCCTGGCTGTTCACACGTTACATGATTGTTGTTACTTTACTATATCTGCATCCCCATGTCTCTTGTCTGCTTCCAAAAGTCTATCGCTTCCCAATGTCTGTCACCTTCCTACTGTCTGTCAGCTTCCCAATGTCTGTCAGCTTCCCAATGTCTGTCAGCTTCCCAGTGTCTGTCAGCTTCTTAATGTCTGTTAGGTTCTTAATGTCTGTCAGTTTCCCAATGTCTGTCAGTTTCCTAATGTCTGTCAGTTTCCCAATGTTTGTCAGCTTCTTAATGTCTGTCAGCTTCTTAATGTCTGTCAGCTTCCCAATGTGTGTCAGATTCCCGATATGTCTGTCAGCTTCCCAATGTCTTTCAGCTTCCCAATGTGTGTCAGATTCCCGATATGTCTGTCAGCTTCCCAGTGTCTGTCAGCTTCCCAATGTGTGTCAGATTCCCGATATGTCTGTCAACTTTCTTATGTTTGTATGATACTTCCTAATGTCTGTTAGCTTCCCAATATCTGTCAGCTTCCCAATGTCAGTCAGCTTACCAGTGTCTGTCAGGTTCCCAAATGTATGTCATTTCCTCATTTCCTTATGTCTGAAACTTCCTTATGTCTGAAATTTCCTAATGTCTGACTGGCTTCCTAATGTCTGTCAGCCTGGCAGACACAGTAAAGCCAAAGGATATTATAAGTCTGACTGACACTGTCAGCTCCCCAGTGACTTCTCCCACATGCCAGCAGCCCATGTACAGAAACACATTTCCTCATCCTCTTCAGCTCCATCTGTAGAGACGCATTTCACAGAGAGATCTCTGGCAGGCGTGACTGATAACACACCTCATAGCTCTCTCATCTGCTATAGAAATAGTGTGTATAGCGAGTTGCATTTTTTTTTGAGAAGAGGGTGTTTTATGTAGCTGAACTGAGTCATGGACCTGGCAAAAAAAAAAAATATAGATCTGGTGGCACAGCAGGTGGCATGACATCCATTAGTGCCACCTCACCCCCTTATCTCTGGATCTCAGGGCTGCTGAACAAAAATAGCAAGGTATACAAAAGCACTAGTGGATACTTAGGAGAGCTCCAGTAAGGTGCTGCACTAGGCACATGCCCACCAGTGCCTACCGAGGAGGGGGAGGGGTTCATAGTGCCTGGAAACCCCCCTCCAAGCCTGGGGCACTGTATACTTGAGGTGGTTGGACCCTGCCCCTGCTTCACACAGCTCTGCTTGAAAAGGGAGAGCTGCCTGCACCTAACAGTAGTGCACGCAGCATTGCCCATGTATATTATGGGGATAGGAAGAGTTGGAGAGCAACCAAGTACTGGCTAAAATTATAGCCACGCCCCCATGCCTGCTGGGCACGCCCACTGGTGGCGTGGTGTGGAAACCCCCCTCTACAAATCCTGCGTTTGCCCCTGCCTATATTACCAATATGGTCTGCAGAGGGGAATTATTGAAGCTCCAATCACAATTTAAAGACAAATATGCAAAACTAATTATTAAGGGTCCTAGTTTATTAATAGGCAGTACGTTTTGCCCTGAAGGATTGGCAAACTCAGAAAGTGGACATTGCACTTATGTATGAATCCAGCAGGGACATTTCTGTATAATTCATATTTCGTGGTCAGTAGATTAGTAAACGACCCTTATGGTCTAGTGCAGTGTTGGCTAAGCCGTGACACCCCAGGTGTTGTGAAACTACAAGTCCCAGCATACCGTTCCAGCAATAAGGTGCTATATATTGGCAAAGCATGCTGGGACTTGTAGTTTCACAAACACCTGGAGTGTCACAGGTAAGCCAACACTGGTCTAGTGACTACATTGTTACATCCTGACTCCATGTCTCACCGTGCCACTTGAGGTTCTGTACGCTGCTGTACAGGATGTGTCCGGCAGCGCCCGCGGCATGCGTAAAGTCCTGCAGGGTCATACTGCACAGGCGATCGCCAGAGATGTCGAACTCCTGGAAGGGGATACAGTTTGCATCCAATTGGTTGGTGTCCACGAACTGCTGCAGCCATTCCCATACCTGGAACTTGCTCCAGTACTGAGGAGGGACATCGTTCCACGGACCCGTGAAGAAACCTGCAAAGCACCCAACACGTTACACGTCGTTAACTCCAGAAGTAAATGGCACAAGTTGGAGATTTCATAGAAGCAATTGGCACCGTTTACTTGGAACCGTTTCGCTTTGTTTGTGAAAGGAGTATATATGAATTGCTTAGTGCCAGGAGACACCTTTCTTCCTGGTCCTCTGTACAAGTTACTTTCTTAATTTCCAATTATAATAAAATTGCAAACAATGTCTTAATTATGCATTGTTATTGTCTTTGTGACACAAAGACAATAATGCATAATTAAGACATTGTTTGCAATTTTATTATAAATTCAATTTCTAATCAGAAATAATGTTCTTTTAATAAATATGTAATATATATCTGGGCTTGCAAACCCCAGGACCCAGTTATGTCAGCCTCAAAATTTACACTTTTCCTATCTTGCATCCGGGAGAATATGCGACTATTCCTAAATTACTTCTGAAGATCTTCTGGAGAGACTTTCTATAACCTGCAATGGGAGCCTATCTGTCCTGGCTCCTTTCACTGTCAAGCTAGCCCCAAGAATTGTCCGGCTGTTTCCTGGATATTACACTATCTCCCTGTCATTAGAATTATTGTAATTCGGTTTTCTATTTTCTCATCAATTATCTCTGACTCCTCTGGATGTCCCCAGTTCTGAGGTGGGTGGGGCTAAGATACCCTATAGCCAATCAGTTCGCCAGAATGTTCGCATCAGCACAGAGTATTCCAGGACATGGTGGTGCTGAACTTGTAGGAGGCGATAACCTGTTCTACATGGACCCTGGGTGTTGTCAAGTCTCCCAATTTACATTTTATGTACCTGCTTACCTGCTTAAAATTAGAACTACTGAACACTTTTGTAATATAATTTTCATTGAAATATACAGCAACCCCACACTTTTGACATGACATACTCGCAGTGCAAAAAGTGAATGTGAAAAAACTGGGTTTCAATGACAAGCCTTAGGACCCAGGTAACTGACCAAAATGCCCTATGTATAGTGAGGGCAGGACTGCATGTGACAGGGGCAGTGACATGATGTGAGGAGGGGAATGGAGGCAGCAGGAAGCCACAGACTGAGAGTTATATAGTGGAAGGAGCAGGGTCTCCCAGCAGCACAGAGTATATCAGGAGGTTATGATGTGTTAGTGAGGACAGGGCTGCATGTGACAGGGGCAGTGACATGATATGAGGAAGGGAATGGAGGCAGCAGGAAGCCACAGACTGAGAGTTATATAGTGGAAGGAGCAGGGTCCCCCCAGCAGCACAGAGTATATCAGGAGATGAGTGATGTGTTAGTGAGGACAGGGCTGCATGTGACAGGGGCAGTGACATGATGTGAGGAGGGGAATGGACCCAACAGGGAAGACACAGATTGTGAGTTTGACAATGGAAGGATCAGGGTCTCTGAACAGCACAAACCAATTATGTGATGCTGTTGTAAAACTGCTGCAGGAAGATTGTCTTATCAAATGCACTTCTATAGGAAACAACTAGATTTTTCCTTTTCAAAAAAAAAAAAAAAAGAAAGCATTTCTAAAACAATTTGACAGGATGGTATATAATTATTTGTGAAATATTTATCATCAGAATGTGTTAAATCATGATGCACTTTAATAAAATATACCCTAAAGCTTATGGGTATAATGTGTTATGTGTAGGAAATATACATATTATCTGTATATGTATATATAATGTACACTCACACGCTTCACATGGATGCACTAACTTTAATGTTCTTTAAATCCTATGGCCCCCCAGGTCCCTGCATCCAACATCTGTAATGTAAATTATCCAGTAGCTAAAATGTTCTCACCGTCACATGCGGAATAAGGAGCTCCCCAAACAGGTTGGTGTGAGTGTGAGCTGGTGCTCGGGCTAATATTCATAATGTTGTTTCCTTGTAAAATCATGATCTGTAGAGAGAAGAATAGATGTGTAAATCAATAATTGCATATATCAATCTTTAAAGAGCACTGAGTTTTGAATCAGTGAAGGCAGCTAACTATTTACTAACGAAAAAGGAAAGTACACCTGAATTATTTGTAATTATTTTTTCTGTGTGTACCGCAATTGGGGTGAGAATTACCTGGCTGAGTGTGCAAAGCCTGTCAGTCACATTGTTTTATTTCACTCAACCACAGTGTGGGAAGCTGAACTTCTGGTTACCTGGAATCCTAAGATGGGTCGCACGTAAGTGCATTGATGTAACGTAAATATGGGTAATATTGTCGCACTGCGCGCGCACACAACTCGCGTACATATTTAGAGATCTATGTATCTCTGGCTCTGATAGGCGGATCAGGAGCAGTGGCAAACGCAGGATTTGTAGAGGGGGGTTTCCACACCACGCCACCAGTGGGCGTGCCCAGCAGGCATGGGGGTGTGGCTATAATTTTAGACAGTGCTTGGCTGCTCTCCAACTCTTCCTATCCCCATAATATACATGGGTAATGCTGCGTGCACTACTGTTAGGTGCAGCTCTCCCTTTTCAAGCAGAGCCTTGTGAAGGGGGAGCAGGGTCCAGCCACCTCAATTATACAGTGCCCCAGGCTTGGATGGGGTTTCCAGGCACTAGGAACCCCCCCCCCCCCCTTGGTTTGCCTATGGGGAGCGTTAACATACAAGCGCAGTACAGTAAGAATATCCAGACACGTTAGGCATACATCTTTTTCTGAGTTACACGGATCTTGAAATATGTTAGCTATGAGATGTATATTTTGAACCTACATAAACTGGGTGCAAGTTTTGGAGTTGATGATGTTGGTCCCATCTATACTTTACATTTAAGGTTGAACATATCTTAAGATGCGTACAACTGAAAATACTGACCTAAAAACACATCTTTGCTCATTGGCAGTCATGCTGCTCGAAATTGAACCCTAAATCTGTTCCACAGAATTGTACTCCAGCTTTACGGACCGGTGTTCAATGGCCAATCGGCTAGGAGAATGTCTAAAAAATGATCTATATTTTTTACATGTTCCTCTAGTCTTATCAGGCTTCGGAAGAGAACACGTATCTCCAAGCTGGAGAAACACTTCTTAAACATTTGCAACCAACATGTCCAAAAACACACAGCAGCAAATGCATGAAACTACATTTTGCTGGATGATGGGAAATTAAGTATAAAGTATAAGGCAATAAAACAAAAACGCTATACAGATTTTTATTTTTTATTTTACTATGCATTCCTATGTGAAGTAATATTCAAAATGCATAAAAAAAGTATCTTGCCATTGGCTGGTATTGAAAAAAAATGGGAAATTTTCAAATCTTTAGAGTTTGGCTGCCCGTGAACATTAGGGACTTTTGGCTCGAATTTATGTTCGTTTCATAATTGTTTTCAAACTTTGATTGAATAAGTGAAACTACTTCACAAGATGAGTTTGTCACAATCCAAACTGTATTTATTATTATTATTACCATTTATTTATATAGCGCCACTAATTCCGCAGCGCTGTACAGAGAACTCACTCACATCAGTCCCTGCCCCATTGGAGCTTACAGTCTAAATTCCCTAACACACACACACACACACACACACACACACACACACACACAGACAGACAGAGACTAGGGTCAATTTATTAGCAACCAATTAACCTACCAGTATGTTTTTGGAGTGTGGGAGGAAACCGGAGCACCCTGGAAGAAACCCACGCAAACACAGGGAGAACATACAAACCACACAGATAAGGCCATAGTCGGGAATTGAACTCATGACCCCAGTGCTAACCACTGAGCCACTGTGCTGCCTGATTATCATAGCAACTGTACATTTAATATATGGGGATTATTATATACAGTAATATTACAACAGCATGGGGACTACAGTGTCTACTTATGAATAATGGTCAATATGGAAAGTTTTTCCATTGCTGCCTATCAAAGTACAGGTTGAGGATGAGACCCACCCGTCTTTAGCGCTAAAGGAGTTAAACAAGGAGAAGCCCTAAATCTGGTGAAAAATTTCCATTTTTGACAGATTTAGGGTTTTACCCCTTTGGTAAATAGCTCCCCAAATTTCTTTCTAATCTATTAGAAAGCTGTTCAGTCTATCTCTGTTGTGTCTAAATAGAATAGTATTAATGATGGGGATTAGTATCTACTATAGAATTCTTTGTGCTTCCCACCCAGGAGGTTGCATTGGTGTTCACCATGGAAAGATTGCAGCGTAAACGGAGTTGATGATAGAGCCGGCAATTGGCGCATCCGGACATGGCGTTGATGTCCGCACGAACCATCGCCACCAATTAAATCTCCCCTTATGTGCTGCAGAGATGGTGTAAAGCTTAAATATTGTTGTTTTTTTTAACCATTAGTCAGAAAAAAATGTAGAACAGTATTTGCAAATGTTATCAATTGGGATAGATTCATAAAAAAAAATCAATTACTTTAGTTTACGGTTAAATTGGAAAATCATATTGAGGGATCCACTTTAGTTTTCCATTTTTTTTTTATTATAAGCATCTGCAGATGAATATTAAGTGAAGGGGTTAAGTGAAATAATCCCAAAACCTTTGTTACCTCTGCCAAAACAAATCGGTGTACAAAGAAACTTGGCAATGGTTATTATTCCTATTTTCATAAGGTTTCAGGGAGAAACTAAATGCTCAGAGATTCCTCCCCGCTGGCAGTGACAATGAATGACTCTATATGTAATGGCCCTTTGCTATACTGTCTATTCTGTACAATGAATGCACAATAACCGTGCTTGTTTAGGAACCACCGCTTTGACTGTTTAATTAAACTGTTTTACAGCTATTTGTGAAATGGCGACACTTACGCCTATTCGAACCCATTGTTGCTTTGACTGGAATGCTTTTAGTGGAATTAGAGGTCAGAGAAAGGTTTAATAAACTTCATTGTTGCCAGAATACACCTAAGGGGCTCACCCAAAGGCGCTTGACTTAAAAAGACAATTGTGTTAAGTCATGAAAATGCTGGATTTGGATACAAGACGTAGATATACAGAGCAGAAAATTGCTGCTTACATTATCTATCTAATAATCTACTTCATGGTGCGCTACGGAATTTGCTGGCGCTATATAAATAAATGTTGATGATGATGTTGATGATGATGATGATGATGATGGTCTTATGAAGATCACATGTGAGTGGCATATAGGTCTCGTGCTTCTTGCTGATAAATCGCTCATGCCGCACCTCTTGTCATTCCAATCTGTGTAATCAGGAAGGGGGCGTGGCCACATCATGGTGGAGGCGTGGCCACCTTTCCTCCCCACTGCACTGGTGCACACATCCACACCCACTCGCCAGAGAAGCGATGAGCAGGACACACCCATACCTCCCAACATTTAGAATCACGAAATAGGGACAAAATAACCCCCGGCCCCCACCAAAAATGATCAAAATTGGGTGAAACTTTGCCCTCTTTTGGTTACGGCCCTCCACTTTGGTGGTGCAGGAATTAGGATGTCCTGAAACCTGCTTCTAAGCAATCACAGTCTCGGCGGCTTTGGCGTACTAAAATCTCCATCAAGATATCGTCACTGATATTGATGTAATTGTATCCACTTTAAATCCTCCTAAGCCATACAAATGAACTTACAAAGCCCCGAAAGTCAGAATAGATAGTGAAAATGCATTCAGTGTACAGAAAAAGAGGAACTGTGCAGCTCACATTGTCAATTCTGAAAAACAGGGACACTTCCAGGGTGCTAAGGAGAAAAATTTCCAAGGGGCAAAACTGGAATTGCCCCTGGTAATTGGAGTCAGATGACAGCTATTCAGGTAACTGTTGGGGCTGAGAGTATCGCTTTCTACTAATTTGCAGATTATTGTTTTTCTAAGTCATCCTTCCAGAGCACTAAGGGTTGGATTTATCAGACCTTCTGAAAAGTAAAAGTGGAGGTGTTGCCCATAGCAACCAATCAGATTCTAGCTGTCATTTATCTAGTACATTGTAGAGAATGATAGATTGGTTGCTATGGGCAACACCTCCACTTTTCCTTTTTAAAAGGCTTCAAAAATCTACTCCTAAAAAACATATATAGGGCAGCAAAATAAGTCGCCATTTTTGGCACTGTTGAACTCATGGTCATAACTACTTCTCATTCCCCACACCATGGGATCCATTGCCATCTTTCTTTTTTTTTAGAATTGCAAAAAGCAAGCAGTCAGTCATTTTTTAAAATTGACAGTAAAAACAATATTTAACAATATCTCAAACCTGATTACTACTCAACAATGTAGTAATATAATTGTATAAAATAGTAATGTCATATAGTAATATGTCATGAACAAGTTATGAAATGTTACTCTAACTATCTGCAATGATTGGATACGAGGTACTGGAGCAATGTGTGCTAACGTAAAGATACCCAACAGCAACCAATTAGATGTTTTCTTTAATTTTCTAAATGGAGCTTGAAACTTGACATCATCTGATTGGTTGGTGTGGGTTACAGAACATGTGTCTAATAAAATGCCAGTGTTAATACTCTCTGCCACAACCCTAATACCTTCTGTGTTATACTTCTTACCAATGCTTAACTAAAATAACCACACGGACGCAAGATATAGATTTGGCAAAAAAGTCGCAGTTTATTTAATGTAACATATTTATTAAACTCTGATGGCGGCGAGAGCAAAGCAGTCAGCTAACAACCAATCTTGAAACCAATACAGCGTACAGTAAACCGCAATTACCACTGTCCCAAGACTTCACCATACCCAAGTCTTTACCATTGGCCGGAGCTAAACTTGGCGTCATCGCGACTGCCCCCCTCTGGACTCACACTGACACGCCTGCCCAAAGGCACGCCAAGGGACCCTCCACCCAAGAGGACCAAGTGTCGGATTACTGTGAAAGGGGCAGTGACGTGCGGCCAATCAACGGTAGCGCCTACGATTAGTCACTGACTGCACCGCGCTCCCACCTACTGCGCCTTGTCTGAAAAAATTCTGAGCCGAGTCTCTGGCTAAAATTTGCCAGTCAGCTACTGCTAGCAGCACCCGTGAGGCTCACAGAGCATTGCATCATAATTAGTATTTGTAAAACTAAGCAGTCAGTGTTAAAGGCCTCACCACCACCTTCCCCAAACACAGCTACCAGCGTTCTGTGGCCGTTTAGGATTTATTTGGAAATTCAAGAGAATTTCCGATACAACAAGACAACCACAATCACAAGAACAACACATCATTGTAAATCCAAATACGTTTCAATTCAGGTTACTCCATATAAAATAAAAGATTATTAATAGACACCTTCGAGGCTATTTGGCCCCTGGCCATTTTCTAATTAATCCAGTATTTTGGACACAGAAGCCCATTATAGCTAAGAACGCCGTCACTAATTTCAAATGATTAGTAACAAAAAAAAGCAAAAATCAAACCAAAATATTACGTAATATTTGTACAAATAGAGAAATACAAACTGAAAAATTAATACTTGCTATTCTGTTATTGATATTATTTTTTATTCATCGGAGATGACATATCTTAAAACAAGAATATAAGTATTTGTACAGTCACACAATTCATGGCAATCAAGCTTAATCATCATTGTTTGTCATCGCTGTGTGATTGTTTATCTGTAAATTAAGTCTAGCTTTCTTTTTTGTAAAACAAATCTGAATCATGCAACTAATTATAAAAAAAAACAGGCCATCATTAGCATGAAAAATTAACACTATCAAGACAACTGTATCTACTCATGGAACTAAACCAGACCTAAACCTGTTACAATGCCCCTGAAATAAAGGTTCTAGCATCTGCAGGTAATTGTAAAACACAATTGTAAATGACATTACCATTAAGAATTCAGTGAAAAATATGAATACGGGGTTTTGGGATTAGTGACTCTGAGATTTTGGCCATAAATCCTAAGATTTAGCAAGAAACCTGAGTGGTAAATGTATCAAGCTGCAAGTTTTCGGTGAGTTTGAAAAGTGGAGGTGTTGCCTATAGCAACCAATCCGTTTCCAACTATCATTTTGTAGAATGTACTAAATAAATGATAACTAGAGTCTGATTGGTTGCTATAGGCAACATCTCTACTTTTCAAACCCGCCAGAAACTTGCAACTGATACATTTACTCCCTGAAGGACAAAACCCTACATGTCTAACAATATGAAAGTCAAGGTGTACAGGCTTACCACCACGTACGACGGATGAAATTCAGAACAGTCGGCTTAGAGTGTTCATATATTCTCATCCACTTGTTACCTCAATTAAAACAAAAGTGTCTAACGTAATGTAAGTAGGGGCATTTTCATGATCCATTAAGTGCTCTTTGTGGATTTCTCTTGCTCCCTAAGTTATAAATGAATGCAGGGGTTGGTCCTCTACTGGTTCCTCGATTAAGGGTAATAATTCCTCCAACTCCTGCTATGGCAGCCTTCTTAGCTAGGTTAGGTTCAAATTATTCATGTTGGGGATGATACAGGGTGGGAGGTACACCAATTTGATTAGGGTATCTTGCATGGAATTGCATAATTCTTAGGCCCGTCTCAGCCTGGAAAGGCAAGACGGGGAAAGGCGAGTGACGTTAAAATTTTATTGGGTATGTCTTTTGCACCTTCTAGAGGGCAAAAGATATGATTATGAATATTTACTCGCTAACCTAGCGCATTATACGTCATGGTGGAGGTGAACATGACCTATTCTTCTGTCTACCATGTTGTCTTCTAAAAGAAATTATTTTTCTCAGGATTCCGCTTCTCGCTGCTACGGGGCACAGTTCTTCCCATCCAGTATCTCCCATTACTTGTTCCGATACATATTCTACAGCGTCGTTGCGTTCTTGTTACTTGGTTATTATATCGACCCATAAAACCCTATAATGTCTGGGACTCTAGTGGCCCACCAATTATCACATGAGGTCCTAGTAGAGCTCTCAGAATTGACAAGCCCTCGGTGGTACCAACAGTAAACTATGACAAAAGGTAAGAATGTTTGACGCCACATTCATAACCAAGCTGCTAAGCAACATGTCTCCAGTACTTTCTGTTAAACCTGTAACAATGGCTGAGAGCCGCCCTGTATATAACTGAAACCTATGCACAACATACACCTGTCTGTCAATATGTCTCCTGTTTCTTGGCTAACAATCGAATCCAGTGGAGCAATAATAATCTTTTACTGTCTCAGATATCCACCCACCCAAACAATGCTGTGTTTGTGATTGCTGGGACAGAGTGTTTCTGGGGGAACCTGTTTGTGAATTTGTTGATGGGCTTAATGGACAATACTGTGTGTGTGTGTGTGTGTGTGTGTGTGTGTGTGTGTGTGTGTGTGTGTGTGTGTGTGTGTGTGTATGAGCTCAAATGAAGAGAGCACATCCAAAATAATATAAAGCATCTTAAAAGCATGAAGGTAAATCAAATGCAAAGTTGGGAAGCAACACGATTAGCGTCTAATTCAACCACTGTGAAGATAACCAGGACATGACTAATTCACAATACTTTGTTGTTGTCTGTCTAGAGATTATGGAGTGGAAATGTTTTAAAGGTTTAATTTTGGGGGGCATTATGTGAAATAAATAAAAATCGTATTTATTTGTAGTCCCCTAATTCTCCTACCAGGTGGATTCTCTCCGTTCAGGCTGGAGATCCTCTCTCCTCTGTCGGGTTGTTATTGCAGGACCCCCCTAGTTCTGAAGATTGGGGAACTCAGGTAAGTGAGAGTTTCTTCTTTTATCTCACATAGTTTTGAGTCAAGTTATCCTCTAAGCATCCTTCTATATGTGTATCCCACCAATATGTCTACTATAGCAGGTAAATAATGTATATAATTAATATAAAAACTCAGTGGACACTTCATTAGGCACAGCTGAACACTTGCTCGTTAATGCAAATATCTAATCATCCAATCACGTGGCAGCAGTTCGATGCATAAAAGCATTCTGGCGTGGTCAAGAGGTTCAGTCGTTGTTCGGACAAATAATCGGACTGTGGAAGACATGTGGTCTAAGTGACTTTGACGATGGAATGATTGTCGGTGCCAGATGGGGGTGGTTTGAGTATCTCAGAAACTGCTGATCTCCTGGGATTTTCTAAAGCTTACAGAATATGGTGCGCACAACCCAAAAAAAAATCCAGTGAACATCAGTTCTGTGGGGGAAAACGCCTTGTTAATGTAAGAGGTCAGAGGAGACAGGTTCAAGCTGCCTGTACCTCACATATAGAGGACATACCTCCCAACTGTCCTAATTTAGGCAATGCAATCTCGATTTGAATGGCCTCTCCCACTCTTCCTTGGGAGACATTGGTCCAGATTCCAGGACAGTTGGCAGATGCTCCTTCAATACTGCGCATACCAGCCTCAGAGGTGCTTTTATTGGAGGTTGAAGGGTGCTGCCCAGCTTTTCGGAAGCAGTGGACACACCCCTGGGCACACCCTAACATGACCATGCCCCTGTGTAGCACTCTTGTCAAGCATATATACGTCATCTACGAAAAATGGGAGAAGTTTGTTGACCCATGGCAAACGCATTATCGGCACCTTATTGGTGCTGCGTGTACGAGGTCTTAGTGTTAGGCTGGATGCCGTCCACGTGAGCCCCGCGATGAGAGAGACAGTAATCCATTGTTGGCAGGGTGACAGGTGCCTTGTGAACGCCTTTCACACAGAATTATCCAGTTGCACAGTTTACGTTGGCAGTCTGCACCGGCCTCTGCACCTGTTCCCCTGCTCTGCCACTATCTCACATAGGCTTTGATTTGCTGCAGAATAAACACAAAGAGCAAAGAATGGCATCTGCCTAAGGAGCCCCACTCACTTTCTCAGTAACGTCTATTATTAACCCCTTCAAGTCTCCTTAAGCCTAGACGGTCCTTCTGGACCAGAGTGAATAAAAGCTCATTATGTCATGATATACAACACATCTTATGAACTCTGATCATGAACTTTAGTCTGTGTGAGCCAGTAAAATAGGTGATTTTTTTCATGCAGTGGAAGCATTGCAATTCCTGCTTTTGTGTTGTTTCGGCAATATGATGCAGAGGCCTCATTGGATACCCTTCAGTTACTAGGATATTTATCCACTTCCATATCCTAATGTCCTTTCTACTTCTGCAACTCCAATTGCATGGCTCTATGCAAATTCCCGCTACCCAGTGCATATTTGCCGCTTGTTGTCCTTGATCTCCTGCAAGCACTAAGCAATGGAAAGATTCTCCTGAATATGTTAATTTCATTTAGTACAGTATAGAACTGAAGGACTGGTCTGCAGCCATGCACTACCAGTGATAGCACATAGAGGAGAGAGCTGCCAATGAACTCTGATCTCATGCAGAGTTGGAAACAAACTGCGTTTTCTGCAGACAACAACCTTCTGACCAACATTGCCACACACACAGCCCACTCAATACTTTTACCTTTGCATTCTAGCTGGTCCATTGTGCAATATGATGTAGCACATGCCCTTGTGTTTCAAACTCCCATTGTCCCAAATATTGTAAGCTTGCGAGCAGGGTTCTCTTACCTCTCTGTCTGCCTGTATTATCCAGTATTGTCTTATTAATGCTTGTTCCCAATTGTAAAGCGCTACAGAATTTGTTGGCGCTATATAAATAAATGTTGATGATGATGATATAAGTATTTTTATTTCTGCGTATTCCCGCAAAGCACTGGGTACGTTTGCAGCCACATGCGGATTGAAACGCATCTTGCGCTAAAGGCCGCTTGCAGCGCCTTACGATTGAAGAGGCGGAACGGAGGAAGGATCGGAGGGTGTCGAAGCAAATGACTTATGTAGACTGAGACTCAGATGCAAATGTGCTGCCATGAGGTGGGAAACTAGCGGACGCGCGATCACTGGTGTAAGTTACGAACTGACAGTGATGACGGTGTTCAACTCAACATACCCCTGTATGTTGTGTCTTTTTCTGGGATGCAATTTCCGTCTGCGGTTTTTGTGCAATTTGTAGATTTTGCCAAAACATACCATAGGCAAACCGAGGGGGTGGGGGGGCGTTTCTAGTGCCTGGAAACCCCCCTCCAAGCTTGGGACACTGTGTAATTGAGGTGGCTGGACCCTGCTCCCACTTCACACAGCTCTGCTTGAAAAGGGAGAGCTGCGTGCACCTAACAGTAGTGCACACAGAAATGCCCATGTATATTATGGGGATAGGAAGATTTGGAGACCAGCCAAGCACTCTCTAAAATTATAGCCACGCCCCCATGCATGCTGGTCACGCCCACTGGCGGCGTGGTGTGGAAACCCCCCTGCGTTTGCTCCTGCATACAGTATAATTTTGCAGAATATACATATCTAGGTAATATGGAATTTATTCTTAAAGGAGAAACTGGAACTTTTACCCATGTGGACATCCAATACTTGCCCCTAATTCCATATGTCTTACCTTGGTACCTTAAAATATATTACAAAAATTACCCAAACTTTTCATACAGTTTAAAAATGCCACAACCCCAAGGAACGACAGCGTCTCAGTCCCACGTACTAAAGCCTTTCTTTAAATGTCCTTATATCACCCCGGATCGCTTGTCTACATTCCCTAAACCTTACTATTGTTCAACTGCCCTGTATGAGTCCATATCTCTGTCTGCTCATAAACCCTTAGTGAGAGAGCAAGAGATTAATACGATAAAGATGTGTCAGACAGACTTGAATAAGTAACGTGGTTTATAGAACTGACACAAGTACTTGAGGACACGGTCTTTGTGTTAGACCTAGACTGGCCTGGAAGTCACCTTAGATGTAATGTACATTATCAGATAAAATACTTTATAGTCTGAAACATTCTAAGGTGTGAAACCTGTTTAAGTTTTATATTGTATTTGTAGTAGAATAATTCTGTGCCAGACAGATCTGAGAACTGGTATTTACAATGGGAGGACTCCTTACATTGCAGTACAGTTTTTAAAGAGTGCAAATACCCAAACCTACAGCAAACATTCAGTTCAACACCAGCTGAGGATTATATTAATGTACATTACGGCTCATCAAGCGCAAATTCCTTTAATGTTGTGCAACTCCTGATTTAGACGGAATCTGTGTAACAGACGTTATGCTAGAATTACGATCTACACTAAACAAAAGTGTTAGCAAATAAATACTTTTCCTATGAAATATTGTCATATAATATCCATAATACACACCCATTTGCAATTTGTTTTCACTAAATATTGTTTATTTGCACATTTTAGGGTTTAAAGGTCCCGTAGCTGTAATTTTTTTGATCAGATCAGATCTGTAACTAGGGGTGGGAGAGGGACCGGTGACCAGAACTTAGAAAAATTTGAGTATTGCATAGGGGGCAAAAAAAGATCGGATGGGGACAGGACAGAACCATTGAGGTCTGTGCAATGGCTGACAATGGACTTAGCCATACCTAAAATACAATCTTTATTTCAGCATAAAAAAACACAGTGCACTAGTCCATATACATAAAAATACAAACGGATGCTGATCATAAAATATAAAACAAAAGCAGTTGAAATTAGAAAATATATAAGTATGCAGACTTGTACAGGCATCATGCATTAAATAAAGGAGAATGACACTGTACAGCTTTCATCACAGTTTGTATGTTCTCCCCATGTTTGCGTGGGTTTCCTCCGGGTGTTCCGGTTTCCTCCCACACTCCAAAAACATACTGGTAGGTTAATTGACTGCTAACAAATTGACCCTAATCTGTGTGTGTGTGTGTGTGTGTGTGTGTGTGTGTGTGTGTTAGGGAATTTAGACTGTAAGCTCCAATGGGGCAGGGACCGATGTGAGTGAGTTCTCTGTACAGCGCTGCGGAATTAGTGGCACTATATAAATAAATGATGATGATGATGATCTATTCAGATTCCTTATTTGTTAATTCTATTTGAACTATTGCAGGAAATAAGATTCCCATTGGATTTTTTAAATGATGAATGGGGGAGTTTGTATTTAGTTAAAATTTATATGGAAAATGTGACTTTTGTATTTATCAATAACACTCTCAAGACACTATTCTCTTCACTAAATTATATTGTGTATGAATAGGTTAATGAGACTTTTGAATTTTTAACTAACACTAGCAAGCTGCATCTCGACGCTGTGATAGCTTGAGGTCTTATTTTATGGGTAAATTAAATATTCCAACTATTTTGTTTTAATTTACTAACAAATTTGTTAACCTCATTTTCTGTGCTACTTTATATCACCAATAGATCATCTATATAAAATTATTTTTGGACCATTGAAGCTTTTAAAAATGTTGCCATAAATTAGGGGCAAGTATAGAGCTCATCGCTGTTCCTCGTTTTTGTACTGGAAACCAAAAAGGAAAAAATGATGGAGTTATCAAAGCCTATTTCCCTCGATCAAGAATGGGGGATGTGTGGTGCTGAAAATACCTGCCTGATCAGGTAAGCATGAATTATGATTACTCATTAGAAGGGTTTTTAATGTGTTTTATACAATAAAGTTGTTTTCAGTTTTTACACAAATGCAACTACCTTGGGTCCTGTGTTTCTTTGTAGGACAGCATTTTCTAGAATGACCTATGTTAAATGATGGCTATAATCAGATTGGTTGCTTTGGGCAATACCTTTACTTCTCCTTTTTAGCAGTTTTGATAAATTTACCTCTAAGCCTGGGGGCTATTTGTAAATCCGTACATTGATTTTATCTAGATGAGAAAATTTTGTAACTGAGTATGTTTTGGTAAATGTTTGTATGTACTCAAGACAAGTTGAGGCCTATTTGTTTTTCAAAGTTGGCTCCGGTACAGTCATCAAAACGTTACTTAAAGAGTTTATACCTAGGTTTGATACCTTTAGGGAAAAGTTTTGATAGGGCTATTTCACAACACAGGTAATACTTGAGATATGTAAAGCTGGTGTTTAGAAAATACACTTGCCGAAACATGTGAAGAACCAGGGTTAAAATAGCCGAATGCCTTAACAATAGTGAGCACAAGCTCCACCATAATAAGGAAGACTGGACTAAGACACGAACATGAAATATTGATGGGGAGACCTAGGAGATTCATCATCTCCTCCAGTACTGTTGTCTGCTGATTGATGAACTTTTTCTGCACTACGGTAAAACACTAATGAAATGTATGAGGTCTTTTCATTCATCCATGAGACTCATGGAAAGGGGCCAGATCAGATGTGTCACTCCATAGAGCCTACAGGCTGGGTCTACATTAATTTGCACCAAAGGGAATCTTCCCTAGAGCCAAGGTAGACTAGATCAAATCAAGTGCTTCTGACTATGCTCGCAGTGGTCAAGTGCCAAGAGGGGCGGCACCTGAGTTTCCACACCCATTGCAAAAAGACCTCAGTTCTTCACCAAGGCTAGACTTGGGGAAGGAGAGGGAAGCATCATTGTCCCAAATCCCAGTTTGAGTACTGGCGGGGTTGATTCTGCTCTAGAGTCTACCCTTTTATTGTGCTGTGGTAAAGATGAAAGGATAGCTAGTGTTGTGCATTATATAACAATAATGTCCAACCCTTCCTCTACCCAAGCTGTTGTGCTCCTAGGAATCAGGAAACATGAACTGTGCAACTTCTTTACTTTCTCCTGGTTATCTCATCAGGTTTTACTTACACTGTAAATAGCTTTATGGCCACTGTCCACAATATATATATATGCACATATATCCACATAGGCACAAGAGTTTTTCCAGAATAATTGTTGGGCTTGTGCTCATGCACCCCATAACTCTAAGGAGGGCATACCATATTTTTCAGGTTAGGATAACTTGGCTCTTTATAAGGGCCTGAGAATAGTAACGAGCAGCGTGGAAATAGATCATGGATCACGGCCATGGACTTTAACAAAACAGTATATCTTCAACTGGCTACTTCTGCTTTTAGTTTCATTTGCTATAAGAATAAAGGAACACGCTCAGTAAGGTAATAGTCTTGGTCCCGTAGGAACCAATCTAAATGCTACACTTTATAATAAAGCAATGTATATAATAGGCTATAATTTGGCTCATGTGGTAAGCACTTGCCAAGGACTGTATTGTATTTGTGGAATAGAGACATCTCAATGGACAGCACGGTGGCTCAGGGGTTAGCACTTCTTCCTTACAGCACCGGGGTCATGAGTTCAATTCCCGACCATGGCCTTATCTGTGAGGAGTTTGTATGTTCTCCCCGTGTTTGTGTGGGTTTCCTCCGGGTGCTCCGGTTTCCTCCCACACTCCAAAAACATACTGGTAGGTTAATTGGCTGCTAACAAATCAACCCTAGTCTGTCTGTGAGTGTGTGTGTGTGTGTGTGTGTGTATGTAAGGGAATTTAGACTGTAAGCCCCAATGGGGCAGGGACCTGTGTGAGTGAGCTCTCTGTACAGCGCTGCAGAATTAGTGGCGCTATATAAATAAATAAATGATGATGATAATGAATGGTTAACCATAGACTGTTTAGGTTCAGAGTAATTACCCATTGAAAATAAGGGATGTCTTTTCTAAATCCAATGTGTGGTCATTACTGCACCATTGCATAATTTGGCTTGTATTGTATTTGTGGAATAAAGACGTGAGCATGGTTAACAATAGACTGGTTAGGGAGTTGTTACATATAGCCTCCTATCATCAGACACAGTACAAAGTCTGGAAGGCTCAGGGACATCAACCAGTAGAACAATGGTTATCATTACCGCATCATTGCAAGGTTTTATCTGTGTCATTGGCAAGTGTCCGTTATCATGTTGTATTTGAGCTTTCTGCAATTAGAATGACCTTAGAGATTTTGCTAGCAGCAGATGAGGGACCTGATCACTTATAGGTATGTATCTCTGATAATGTCAAACATATATTTGATTTGACAGAAAGAAAAATCCCCAAGAGAAGAATAAACAGATTTATATTGATAATAAGGCCCATACTACCGACACTTAGAGAATATTTAGTATAAAAACACTTTTTTCCATTAGAACCTAAGTTAAACTCTTGAAACTATAATCTTTCTGTCACACACATTGCTTTTCTAACATAGGAAACATGGTCTATGTTTGAGTAACCTCTACACCAACATATACCGTTGATTTGATCCATCAGGACTTTATGTGAAAATAAGTATTGTGGGTTAAAGACTTTTGTGGGAAAAATTAGAATGTCCTTGGAAAACTGGGACTCATTGAGAACCTGTCTATATGGCTCTGGGATTCTGGGTGTATCTATAAACAGTGGTTCTATATCTTACAGTGGCCCAGAAGGACAAATACAGAACAAGGGATTTGCTTCTCTCTTTCAAACAATTTGTTGAAGTTAAATTACATATGATAATACTGCCTGGCAAACAGCTATGAGCATGTGAATACCTCCTTGTTTAAGGCCTTCTGCTCCATGGGAGGTTTCTGTCCTCCCTGAGCTCGCCTTAGGACACCTTTGTTTACGGTTTGACAAGTGTACGGCCCCAGTCAAACTCCCCACCTGCCACTGTCCTCTGCGCTTTTATTAGTTCAAGGTGGGAATATAAAATGGTGCATTTTTTTGTATATTCAGTCATGTTCTTCCATTCCTTTTTTTATGGATGGAAACGTGAGATATGTGTGCAACGTTATAGTCTAAAGTTACATATCTGGCTATAATTCAGTCCAAAGGTGACAAGGAACTGAAGTAAATGTATGTTTTAAAACATTTTAATACATATTGTTTATGACTCATGCCATAATGCACTACAGAGTACATTTGTATTCTATATTTAGAAGCGTTTACTAGGAAATATTCACATTAAAACGTACATTTTTGACATTTTTACTCATTGATGTGGCTTTGTGAATGAAAAAGGATTTCACACTCTTAGAAACCAAGTCCTGGCAACACATGAGCGCTAAAATGACATAAATCTAGACATTCAGGCATTACGGCTAATTGCCATGGAGACGTGCCCTGTTTCACTTCCGTATTAGCTGGCGACTTCACACATGTTCAACTGTTGACCTGATTTTGTCAAATCAAATCTAATCTAATTGAAATAAATTTTGATAATTGAGAACCATAGATACCTGGGCCAAGTGAGCGGAGAGTCCACCTTGAGAGAATATTTTCCTAGGTGGTAGTGGAGCTTTAAAGAACATTTTACATCACTCACTGCATAGCTGCCAACATTTTAAAATAGTTTCCACTGTGTTGCATTATTGTATAACTAACACTGGCAAGCTGAATCCCTATGCTATGGTCAATGGAGGTCTTACTTATTTTATAGATAAATGTTAACCTCAGTATCTGTGCCACTCCATATTATTAATAGATCACCTATGTAATATTTATATAATATTATTTTTTTCACCCTTTAAAGGTGAATTATAGATATTCTCCTCCCTTCCATGTATTAAGATGTTGGCGTAACTGGGGGCAAATTTAGACCCCATCGCTGTTCCTCATTTCTGTAAAAATGTACCCCATGAGTGGGATACCTATGATATCCCTACCCTTCACAATGACAAACTATTATCGGTACTTTCCAGATTAGGGCAACTTGGCTCTTTGTAAGGGCCTGAGAATAGTAACGAGCAGCATTGAATTATACCCTGGATCATAGCCAAAGACTTTAACAAAACAGTATGTCTTCAACTGGTTACTTCTGCTTTTGGTTTCGTTTGCTATGAGAATAAAGGAACACGCTCAGTAGGGAATTGTAATGTTTCTGTAGGAGCCAATCTAAATGCTACACTTTATAATAAAGAATTGTATATAATAGGCTATAATTTGGCTCATGTGGTGAGCACTTGCCAAAGATTGTAATCTATTTGTGAACTAGAGACGGATCAATGGTTAACCAAGGACTGGTTAAGTTCAGAGCAATTACCCACTGAGAATAAGGTTTGTCTTTTCTAAATCCAGCATGTGGTCATTACTGCAACATTGCAAGGTGTTATTGGAAAGGATCCACAATAATAATTTACCTTGGAAAATTGGGACTCATTGGGAACCTGTCTATAATGCTTATCCTGAGAAGACATTTCTTGCAAAATTATCCATTGTAAACCTATGCATCATGTGTAATGTAGATAATGTATAGCTCTAAGATTCTGGCTGTATCTATACTGCTAAAAACAGTGGTTTTATATCTGAAAGTGGCCTACAAGGACAAATACAGAACAATGGATCTGCTTCTCCCTTTCCCATAATTCCTGTAGGTTAAATTATTTGGGATAATATTGGTTGGCAAACAGCTACGAGCATGTGAATATCTTCTTGTGTAAGTAGGCTTTTATTAGTTCAAAGTAGGAATAGATAATGTTGGTGCATTGTTTTGTATATTCAGTTATATTGTTCCATTCATTTTCTTCCGGATGGAAACGTGAAATATTGGTGCAAAATGATAATATAAAGATACGCATCTGGCTATAAGCCAGTCCAAAGGTGACAAGGAACTGCAGTAAATGTATATTTTAAAACGTTTTACTACATACCGTTTGTGGTGCGTGTCATAAAACATTACAGAGTATATTTGCATATTATATTTAGAAGTGTTTTACTAGGAAATATTCACATTAAAATGTAAATTTTTCACATATTTGCTCTTTGAAGTGGCTAAAATGACATAAATCTAGCCATACAGGCATTAGACTGACCAGCTAAATTGCCATGGAAACGTGCCCCCTTTCACTTCCATGCTAGCTGGCGACCTCGCACATGTTTGGGCAGCACGGTGGCTCAGTGGTTAGCACTTCTGCATCACAGCGCTGGGTTCATGAGTTGAACCATGGCCTTATCTGTGTGGAGTTTGTATGTTCTCCCTGTGTTTGCATGAGTTTCCTCCGGGTGCTCTGGTTTCCTCTCACACTCCAAAAACATACTAGTAGATTAATTGGCTATTATCAAAATTTGTTTTACCCTAGGCTGTCTCTGTCTCTGTCTGTGTGTGTGTTAGGGAATTTAGACTGTAAGCTCCAATGGAGCAGGGACTGATGTGAACGAGTTCTCTGTACAGCGCTGCGGAATCAGTGGCGCTATATAAATAAATGATGATAATGTTTATCTGTTGACCTGATTTAGGCTTTTGTCAAATCAGATGCAGTTTTGGCAATTTAGAACCTTAGATCTCGAGGCCATGTGGGCAGAGGGTCCACCTTAAAAAAATATTTTCTTAGGTGGTAGTGAAGCTTTAAAGAACATTTCGCATCCCTCACTGCGTAGCTGCCAACATTTTGTAATAGTTTTCAAGGACATTTTTCAGCATCATTTTAAATAGCCTTCTTCAGCAGATATTTTAGTCCAGATAATTAAAATGAGAAGTTAGAATGGCACCTTATATAGACTATAATAAGAAAAGTATGTATAAAAAAAGAAATTCTTTTAGCGCTCCACAAAAACAAGACGCAGCCTATCCACACTTCTGAGCACCGCCACGCTCAAAATACAAAATACACGCTCAAGATGCAATATTAGAGCAGTACGGTGGCTTACTGGTTAGCTGGGGTCGTGAGTTCGATTCCTGACCATGGCCTTATCATGCAAATGAGTTCTCTGTACAGCGCTGCGGAATTAGTGGCGCTATATAAATAAATAGATAATAAAGATATTGTGATCCATGTCTATAACAAATTGTGTTTGGTGAATGTTTAAAGACCACACACAACGTGTGCACAAAGCATATTTGCAGAATTATTTGGTTCATGGAGAAAATAGATTATATATAACAGAGGCGCCAATTTCAACACTTCATTTTGTTTTGTAAAATAGGTATAGCATTGTGCAGTTAGTCAATAGTAAAAATGAATGATACAATTAATCAGTTCCAGGTATAAATGATTCCAAATACATATCTCTAAAAGTAAAAAATTAGAGACTAGAGTTGGTAGCTATGGAGTGGATTTATCAAACGTTCTCTAAAGGAAAAATTGAGTTGTTATTTATAGCAACCAGATTCTATCATTTATCTAGTCCATTCTAGAAAATGATAGCTAAAACTACCCCTATGATTTTGGTTTGAATTATATGTTTAGCAGTAATTCATTAATTCCTGAAAACTAATGAGATAGCTTGCACCCTTTACAGAACAACACTCTAGTCTTACTTATACAAGGAAGGGGTACAAGAGGATAGACCCACCCACATGGGAGCTCCCAGCCAATCAGATTCCTTTTTGAGAGCTGTCACTTGTCCCACTTCTGTCAGGGATTAATTCATTGGATGATGTTTACTTCCATTATCCTGAGCATGGTGTTACATGGGTGCTATTGAATGCTGCCGTTTTCCTGCAAACATTATATGGTTTTATGAAACACTTCCAAGGTATTTAGTGGCTCACTACCTGCAACAGGAAACACCGTTCTCCTGTCTGTAAGTGGTGCTAGTTTGGTAAATGGAAGGCTGATAAGCAGAGGGTTACAATAGCCAAGGCAGGAAATGATGAGAGCATGAATAAATGTTTTAATTGTGTCGTTAGGGAGGTACGGACAGATAGGCCAGGAATGTTTTGGTTGGAGGTGACATGGTTTATTCAGTACTGCTGAGTAATAATAATAACAATAATAATATTAAATTAATATATATTATCTATGTCTCTAGATTTTTTCAGTTACCCAACTCTACTGCCCCTATAGAAGTGTGAGGATCACTTATAGATTTGTAATGAAGAAGGTGACATGAATTTGGCTCAGTCCACAGAACACACCCCACATTTCATATCGGATGCCACATAAAGTACCTTGAATAAACCTATTCCTGACAATTGAGTTAACCCCAGTGTATTGTGTTTCCAAGTAATAGTTTGTGGCAAAATGTAATATTACATTGCATTACTTTAAAAGTCCCATTGATAGTTAGGTCCCACAGAAAAAAAAGGTTGGGAAATTTTATTCTGAGTGAAGATTTTGTTTCCCACACTTGATTAAATAATACTAGAAAGTCTGGGGTACTTCCTCTCTGGCTGTGTCTGACATTACAGTACAGTATTTCAAAATTCTCTGTCTCTTCTCAAATTCCCTGTACGCGCTTTGTAGACTCATGATCTCCCAAACCCCTTGTATCCTGGAACTTATTTTCCAATCTTCTAATTTAATATTTATTTCTGTTACCTCTAAGAATCCTCCTATTTACGGCTGTGAGATGTCTCCATCTCGACAAATGACCATTGTACAAGAGACCCTTTCCACTATGTACCAAACTGTCCACTTAAAGGGCTTTAGAACGTAAAATGCTGGTTGTCCTAGAATATAAAGGCATTTTGGAACATTAATGAGTATATTAATGTAGGGCCTATATTCACCCCCCTCAACGAGCAGAACTGCAAGGTTCCTCTACCCAAAATCGTGATGAATTTACCTCCATACTCCCTTTATCTGCAGGTGTTTCATCAATTTAACAACAGAGATGGTTTGGAGGAGAAATATTCAACTACTTGTTTTTTTCAACAAGACTTTCAGTCTGTCTTATGGTCCAAAAATATCACATATTGTTGTTTATTTTATTATTATTGTTTTCCTTCTGCCATTCTGGCAAATGAAATTGAGGAGAAGGATTATTTAGATGACGAATAAGAAAGATACCACCTGCTACTCTCATATTGGGAAAGAATAGAAGATATGATAAATATCACAGTTACAATAGCTCGTTTAACTTAAGAAACAGTCCATGTAAGAGTAGAGTGATCATAGAACTTCCTTATCCAGCAACCCCAAGTTCTAATGTACTCACCCCTACCTTATGGTACCTTTTGATTGATGGTAAGGTGGGTACAACTCATATTTTGAACCGGGAGAGCAAATTTAAATTGTGCTGACAGATTTAGACTTACTTGGGAGGGGGAATGCACTTTAGTTCAACTCTAAATCATAGTGTAAATTTAAAGTTTGAGGGGACTGTAATGTCATCTTGTAGTTGGCACATTTGTCCCGACTCATGGTGCCTCTGGTGTGCTTGGCTATTCAAGGGTATTTTGGGGGAGTGGTGGACCAAGCTCCAATCTGCTGCGAGCTAAACTTGTCCCAAACTTGTCTACGTATTTTGTGGAGTCCTCTCGGACTACTGGGAGAGTAGGCCACCCTCCTCTTGCAAAAGGGGCGGGCCATGATGAGGTGATTCCCTGCAAGTCATGTCATCAATGTCCCGCGCTCGCAGCTCGATGCCCTAAATCGTGGCATTGATCTGTGGGAGACAGGGCTTTGATTTTGCTAACCGCCTCATCACGCTTCCCAAACTTGTCCCTTGGACCTCCCCTCCAAGGTCTCCAGCATGGGAGCTCCAAAACGAAGGCAAGTATGATTCGTCCCAATCTCCGTAAGGGACAAAGTTGAGAAGTATGAAACGTGGGTTCTACTGGTGCAAATATGGACCCCTGAGTTAGATTTGCTCCTAACTCTTACATGATTCTCTTAGTGTGGAAAACAAAGTAGACAGAAGCGGAACTGTACAGGATCTGGATTGATTCATACATTTAATTAATGTAAGAAAATGTATTTGCGCTTTAATTATAAAACGCTTCTGTATTTAAAGCCACATTTGCAGCTATAGTAAGGCCGACCATTACAGTGACTGTTGCTGCCAGTGATAGGCAAAGCATTCTGGTATTTGGAGTTTAATAACAGTTCTAGAACCAATGCTCACTAAACCACACAAACAGGGTTAATTAAAAAAAAATAATAATCCTCCTCCTACCACTGACTGCCATGATCCAACCATCGCCACTAACTAATGGTGAATTTCGAAACCCGGAGATTAATCAGTAACACCAAAACAGTCGTCCCTTTATGCAGAACATTCACACAAAAAGATGAGGTCACAGGCATTTAAATAGAGCACTTGTCCTCCTTTTGTAAACACTCTTTATTTGGTGTCGAAACTCCATAAACTATAATAAAATACACAACACTCATAAACTTATCCCAGCTGTCAAGTCTGTCGCGCTACTGATACTGCTAATCTTGTAATGATCATTCCAGGGCTGATTCATCTAATTTAAGTATGAATAATGGAATCACTTGTTAGAAACACAGGTGTTAATAGGACAATTATTGTAACAGGTCAATGTGGACTACACATCTAGAGAGAGATCGGGTGTATGACCTGACGACTATTATATGGAAGAGGTTTGCTACATGCATGTAAAGTGCCTATGAATCATGTATGGAGTGTCGTGTTTCACATTTACAAACTGTTGGGGGTAAATGTCTCAAACATTCTAAACAGGAAAAGTGGAGGAGTTGCCCACAGCAACCAACCAGATTCTAGTTATCATTTATCTGCTACATTCTAGAACATCATAGCTAGAATCTGATTGGTTGCTATGGACAACACCTCCACTTTTCCTGTTTAGAAGGAGACATTTACCCCTAATTGTTCAGACTGCCTTCTGGCCCTGGATTTTGAGAATGATTGGACAGATGGCCGTTCCCATTTCTCCCATCCAGTATTTGGATATAGCTGGACAGGTAAGGTAACACCATCACTCATTAAAATCACTGAGGTGCTGGGATGGTGGGTACTGAGGCAGTTGGGGAAACATCAGGCGAGAGGAGGAAATTCGTAGTAGGTGCTGCTATGAAGCCAGACAGACTAAGTGACCAATAAGTAACCAAGGTACTTTCCTAATTTACATTGTGGCAGAGACTAGGAGACAGCAGTAATAGACAAACCTCAGACAGGGATGTGGTTTGTTCCGTCGGTCTTTTATTATCATGTCTCTGTGTTGTGGAAATTATTTTACACTGTTGAGAGTATAACAACGTTGACACCAGGAAACTTTGGCCTCTGGTGACAAGGTTCTGTGAGATCAGATATAGATAATATATAGATAAATGCATGGTTTTATGAAAAATTACTTCCTTATTTCAGCGTATATGAGAATACACAGCATTCGCACTACTGTAAATATTACGTATGGTGAATGGGCATTTTATCCCATATAGCCTCACATACAAACACATAGACCAGGCCTGGACAGCCTGTAGCTCTCCAGGTGCCGTGACACTACAAGTACCAGCATACACTGACAGCTATCGGCTGGCTATCTACTGGCAAAGCATGCTGGGGGTTGTAGTTTCGCAACACTTGGAGAGCCACAGCATGTCCAGGCTTGATATAGACAGCATACATCCAAATAGCATTACATACCAGGTAGCCAATATGCACTCATATATGTAAAATACCTCCATATAGCCGGTATATAGGTTAAATAACTCCATATAGCCTCAGAGGCTCATATAGTTTCATATACCCCAATATAATGTATGAGGCTGTGTGATATAGCCTCCTGTCACAGGGGCAAACGCAGGATTTGTAGAGGGGGGTTTCCACATCAAGCCTCCAGTGGGCGTGACCAGCATGCATGGGGGTGTGGCTATAATTTTAGACAGTGCTTGGCTGCTCTCCAACTCTTCCTATCCCCATAATATACATGGGCAATGCTGCGTGCACTACTGTTAGGTGCACACAGCTCTCTCTTTTCAAGCAGAGCCGTGTGAAGCGGGAGCAGAGTCCAGCCACCTCAATTATACAGTGCCCCAGGCTTGGAGGGGGTTTCCAGGCACTAGGAACCCCCTTCCCCTCCTCGGTTTGCCTATGTGTAATACTACCCCCCTATGACACAGAAAACTGACCCCCCAACATACTATATGGGGCAGGCAGGGAGCAATGGCGGCAGCACCTGTCACGCCTCTCTATCACTGTACCTGCTGCTTATTTAATAACAGACTGTAAGGATTGGCACAAGGCCATAGAGACTTGGATCCGCCAATAGCGTTGGTGATTTTTATATTTGATTTTTTTTTAAACTCGCTGATCATTGTGAGACACACGATGGTAACCCTGATATTTGTCATATCTGTGTTTACAACATTGGCTCTCGTGACTTTGACTCCATGAGTGTCCTAAAATACTGGTTTATAGTGAACAAACGCAGAATGGAAACAGATAGACAGGTAACTGGGCAAGACAATGCTGTAACCCTTAGCAACCAATAGGTTTCCTTTTAAAGTAAGCTACAGATGTCTGGATGCCCCGCTTATTTGTAGTTTATCTAAAATGATGTAGCACTACAAAACGTGTGAGTATCAGGATTATTGACCGTTATGCGAAAAGTTTTTATCTTCAATTTTCCATTATTAATATACTTTTTACTTATCTATGCCAATGCATACCTTGAAATATTTTAAAGTAACAATTATTTGACAAACGTAGTACTTTCTAAAGCTCACAAAATTACGGTGCGAGTGCTATTATTTTGACTTGTAGAGTGATGACTAAAAATCAAATCAGATTATCAGCCGTGTTGGAGGTTGACCAATCATGGTCCGGTAAGTGGCCACCACAAAACAAATATAAAATGGTCCTTTGTCGACAATCTGGACAATATCCAACAGCCCCCACCAATATGTTTTCCCTATCCAGGAGGTACTATGCACCATTTGTGTTGTTGTGAACCCGTGTACAGCTATTGTACTGTTTACCCAGCTCTTGAACCCAGACCGAGGAATATATTTGCTCTTTATATATATATATATATTTGCTCTTTTATACGTGGACATTTTAGGAGCCTGTTAAACACCTGTTAGGCTATTTGTGTGCCACGTTTATCACCGTTGTTACAAAATGTTTGGTCAGGTTAAAAAGGGAGCTGTTGGCTGCTACAGCCAATGTCCTCTAAAAAATATATAGACCGTCCAGTATTTCAAAAAACAAAAAACAGAACAAGGGGCTTTAACTTTTCTAGGCAATAAAAAAATGCACTTATTTAAAAAACAATAAAAATAATAAATTGTCAGGCAGTTGAGTCTTATTCAGCTGACGCAGTGATACTGGACAGGAACTGTAATATTTATATACCCCCCCTGGTTAGGCCAGTCTCTGTGTCTCTGGGCTGGCTTCCATTATTTCCAAGTTTTCAAGTGGATTTTATATATCGTGATTGTTAAATACCTAAACAAATTATGGGAATATATCAGCTAATTGGCCAAAAGTAGCAAACTACCGATGAATGAGTTTTAGTCTTGGTGCACGTTGGATTTTCACTTTGTCTTTGGCTAAGGCTAAATATTTTTTTAAGCTTATTAGAACTAATGTCAGGCAGATATCCGGGCCAAGAACTGTGAGTAATAATGTCTAACTACGTTATTTCGTTGGTACTATGTCCCTACACGACTTCCTGACTCCCCCTACAGGTGTTGGCGGGGCTGTTCTCTAGAAGACGCGTTTCGCCACATATGGTGGGGATGTCCAAAGCTTGCTCACTTCTTGCTGGATGTCAAGAACCTGATTTTTGCGGTTCTTCAACCCATTTCAACGTAAATTTAGGTTTGAAAAAGTGGAGATGTTGCCTATAGCAGCCAATCGGGTTATAGATGTCATTTATTTAGTACATTCTACAAAATGACAGCTAGAATCTGATTGGCTGCTACAGGCAACATCTCTACTTTTTCAAACCCGCAGTTTATTAACTAAATACCCAGATCTCCCTTTGTTTAAATCTCTCTCCCTTCTTCTCCCTCTTCTTTCCCCCTTTCTCCTTGATGGTTCTAGCCACACCGCCTCGTCCTCCTTCCCTCTTACCTCTGTACTTTTTTGCAAATCCCCGAAAATGGGTCATATAGTCTTTGTCATGTTTTTTTTAACTTCCATAATAATTCTTTTGATGTCTTTATATTCACTTATGTTATTCAGTTTCGGTTCTGCAATTTGTTGCACTCTTCTGTTTTGACCCTCAACAAATATACGTTTGCAAAAACTAATACCTTACTACGTATAGTGAGCATGACAATGGTGCTCCCACACCTAGCAAAATTCTGGTCCTTGAGATAAGTGCCTCACTAACAGAAGCCGCCAAGACGGTCCCCTGACAAATTAGTTCAAGGTGATGTAATAAGGTGTCTTGGTTCTACTTAACAAGGAGGAAAGCGCCTGAATATTTTTCCCCCCAACCAAAGAAAACAGGGAGGGGGGATTCAACTCCCCCCCCCCCCCGAAGTACCGCCGGCACTAAAACTACCGTAATAACGGTATTGGCCAATTGAATCCCCCCGGGAATCTTGTTTTCCGACTGTAGCTCTCAGATCCTTCAAACTATAAGGAGGTTTTACTTAAATTTAAAGTGTCTGAACTGCCAACTTATTATTCTCAAGCTGTTGGGGCAAGACACTTGCCTACAGGGCATGATGGGACTAGTAGTTCCACTGCAGCTGAAGAATCACAGGTTGTCTGCCTGTATAGCTCTAGAAGCCCCAAGTGTCCAAGTCTATGCAAAAGATTATCATGTCATCATCATCATCATCATCACCTATTTATAAGGCACTACACATTCCGTAGTACCAGACAATCATTGTATAGATATGACACCTATCAATACAACAAACATAATAACAGGTACAGGAACACAATTAAGCATAACAACACATACATAGATAGTCATAAGATAGCAATTACAACTAGCATGGATATTGGTAAGAATTCCAGGCTTGTCAGTAAACAACCAGCAAGAACAATCCAGCCTAAGACCTGACATCAGGAACGTACGAGGGAGACAGACATGAGACGTAGCGTAGTGAGAACCTTACATACTTATACAATTGTAAATATAAAATGATGCATGTAACGCATATGGAAATAAAACCCTTTCTATCAAATGAGACCACAGACATTTGCATTTCTATGTGTCTGACGTGAGGTACAGTTTGTTTGACACTTTTTCTTTCATTTCAGAGCGTTTAACATGTGTCAACGCAGTTGAAAAAGTCCTTTGGGCACATTGTGAACATGCCAACATTTCTGTGACCAAGTTTTCACATATGCGTCTTTTTAACGTGTGTTTGGTTCAAACATGATAAAAAAAACTCGGGGCCTTATTCATTAAGGGACATAAACAGCGATTTTGTTCGTATAATCCGCAAAATTACTCTGCGCATGTCCAGTACCGGATCATACGTCACAGAAGGCAGCAACGTCCAATTCACCTTCCAGCGCAAAGGACACTTACTACAGCCTATGATTTCAGGGAGGGAACGGGGCGTGGAAGGTCCATTTGTCCATATTCAATGAACAGGAAGGGCGCGCCAATATCAAGCGCACGTAGCAGCATCCGACTCAATCTCTGGGCATCAGAAAGATGCTGGTTTCTAATCTATATCTCTCGCTCCAGCTACAGGTCTAGTCTAACTGCTATTACATGTACATTTTAGAGATGCTCACTGACCCCCGTGAACTGGTTTTGGTTTTGGATCTGGATTAGCTTCGTGTTTTGGTTTTGGCAAAACCACCCTCGTGTGTTTTGGTTTTGGTTTTGGATTTTTAAGGAAAAATCCTAAAATATGCTAAAATCACATAATTTTGCTCTTTTTTTGTTCCTACATTATTATTAACCTCGATAACACTAATTTCAAGTCATTTGCAGTCAATTTTGACCACCTCACAGATCACAATATTATTATCATACACCTTCAGACAAATACTGCAGCGACCTGGCTGGATGGTAAGCGACAGAGCAATGACACAAACACACAGCAGTTCCTAGCACATCTAGGACACATTGGCACACAGCAGTAGCAGAAAAGAAAAATGGGGGCCCACCCTACCTCCCACCCCTCACTATGTTGGATCTTAAAAAGGAATTCAAAACTCGCGAGATCCGATGACGTCACAATGACGTTTTGCCTCATTTTCAATTCCGAGGGCGTGCGACATTACTCGGTGCTCGGATCCCCTAAGTTCGGGTGTGTTTAATATTTTGTCATTAATGACTATAGAACATTAATTGAATAGTTTTTTTAATTTTCTGTGCGTTCTTTTGTGAGTTTATATTCCACATAGATGCTGGACGTATCCTGCAGTTTCCCATCTAGTAGGACAGAGCAGATCAAGACCTATTCAGCACCGCACGTAACCATGTTACAATGCAAGGGGTGCAATAAGATTATTATTTTACACATAACTTAAATACTGGCTTTTTTTTATACACATACTTGATAGCTTTATTTGTACACTGAAATTGAAAGTTGATCTAGGACATGCCTTACCCCAACTATAAATCTGTCCCCAAAGTTTAAATTTACCTCCCCTCCAATGTAACATGGTTTTGCCCAGGTGCAGTTACTCATTTTTTTGCTTTAATTTAATGAATCAGACCCATTCTGATTTTTAGTTGGAATTGGAACAGAAGCGTGTTAGGAAATGCTTTGAATGCATTTTCCAGCACATATCACGTATTTACTGACAGCGCTATATAAATAAATGGTGATGATGATGATATTTAAGTATTTGTGAAAGTCTCAGAGTTTATCATTGTGTCCTTAATTTTTGGAAAATAGCATTTTTCATTTTAGCCAGGAGATTTAAGCCAACCGCATGCACTAAGTGACAGCAATGTCATTTTCATAATATTTTCTAATAACTGTGTTTAGTGCAAACTCTATTGTTACCAAACACATTGGAAGCTGTTTACTAAAAACATGCCAACGTGCTGTTAGCAGCCAATCGATTATTTTCATTGTCTAATTTATATAAAAATTCATAAGTGATTGTTTGTAAACTTCCAAACTTTGTTATAAGATAACACAATTCTCTGGCTTGTGAACAATGATCCGTACTCCTGAGATTTCAGATTGCCTGAAACTACAACTCCCAGGATTCAAAGGCAGCAGGTGGAAATGCCTTATCAATTATCAGGGATTCCATATGTCACTGGCAATTTATTTAACCTCACAATAGGTGCTAATTAATGTAAGTGTTACAATTAAAGCTTTGTAAAATAAAGAAAAAGCAAAACGTTATCCAACTTTCTGATCACTTAAGAGAAAGTAAAGGCAAAACAGAAATGCAGTGTATTTAAAATGTTATAAAACGTCTAACGTACTGCAAATTAAAGATACAATAATGCTAGATACCGTACCACATTTGGCAAACACATCTGTAACCAGTTGTGGAACCACAAGTAACAGCAGAATAAAATGGTCATTGTGTCACTTTCAGAGGCAAAACTGATCTGGAGCCTCTGGCATCCAGGGCATGCTGTAACTTGTAGTTACACAAACCCTAAACATTGCATGTATAAAACTATACAAACATAAAATATATATTTTTTGCTTTGCATTAAATACATTGCAGCCACTGTACACCGGCTCAACACGCTGAAAACAAACGTCTTCATCTGCACACATAGCTATGTTTAAGTTTGATGTTTAAGTCTCATAGCTACATGTCCTAAAAGCCAACGCCAGATTTCAGTTCCGGCATAAACTCCAATTCCTACAGCGCAGTGATGTACAAAATGCAGGTCCTATGTCAGACTTTACACATGTCAAAAACTCAAGAGCTCCATCCTAAACGAAGACACAGTCCATTAACACTCTACAATCACCTGAAAATGTTTCATGACGAGAGGACTTTGATTGTAGAGCACTATATATACCAGACAACTAACAGCCTTAAGTACAATACAAAATATCAAATTGCTACAAATACATTCACCATTACATTTATTTAAGAAAATATGTAGCTTAAGATTCTATAAAATGAAAGAGTCTATATTCTTACCTCTAGTATTTCCATGCACTATTTTTTTTTTGCATATATGGACTAAGTTTATGATTTCTACAGCAATTAAACCTTCTTTACCAACCCTAAATTGATTAAATTAACTAAGTTCCATATACTGCACAGTGTTTTGTCAGGCTTTGGTAACATTGTAGCAATGCTTTCTTGTGTGGATACTACACAGAGGAGCCCATGCTGCATCATGATATAACTGTGATGGTAATAATAAAGATTTTTGCAATTATTTAGATTTTCTTCTCCCTAAACCAACAAGCCTCCTGGATGCTATCAGTTATGATCTGAAGGAGCTCCTTGAAGTTTATTTTTACACCACAAATGAACACAAGTATCAGTAGTTGTAAAACTCTACTTATTAAAGTATTACAACTACACTAATAAAACTACAACCAGCCAATACAGTATCACCTGAAATATTCTCCCCTCACAGCTAGATCTCCTTGTGCAGCTTCCAGTAACTGCATAAAGGGCAAAATGTCCCAACTTTTCAATAATATGACTTCATGTCAATAAAATGACTATTCATTTTCTTTTTCCAAGGTTTAACGAATGTGCTCAAGGCTATCAGACACGCTGGGACTTGTAGTTCCACAACAGCTGGAGAAGCATAAATTGAGTAAGCAATAAACAAAAATGCATGTAGAAAGACACATAACCTAGCACATACAGATCAACTGAAAGATGTGAATATTCCTGGGGTGCCCTGGAGGTGTACTTACCTGCACACAGGTGGGTAATGTCTCATCCACAGCCTACACTGAGCTACAACTGTCACAGGCAGGAGGTAAACACAGAGAGAATAGCACCACACACACACACGTATACTACAATACAGAGACAGTTGCTAAATATTTGTGCCATACACACAGCAGTGAGTGTTACTCGTCCAATCAGGGATTTTCCAATTGTCACTTCCTTTTATATATCACTTGCATACAGCAGAATAAAATAGGATCACTGTCATTTGCATTTGGCAGCTGAAAGTGGTCTGACTGGTGTCTGGGAGAAGTGGAGGGTGGGGCGAGGTGAGATAGAGGGAGGAGGGAGTTCAACTTACTTGTAAACTGTTAATTCATTCTCTTATGAAAGATTCTTTTATATAAAAGTGACACAGAACTGCTCACAAGCAGGCAGGTCTGTGGTCATAGTGCGCACACCTGGCAGGAGTTGTGTGGTCTTGTATTGTTTAGATTGAAGGCTGTTTGTATTAATCCTCAGTGGCAGCACGGTGGCTCAGTGGTTAGCACTTCTGCCTCACAGCACTGGGGTCATGAGTTCAATTCCCGACCATGGCCTTATCTGTGTGGAGTTTATATGTTCTCCCCGTGTTTGCGTGGGTTTCCTCCGGGTGCTCCAGTTTCCTCCCATACTCCAAAAACATACTGATAGGTTAATTGGCTGCTATCAAAATTAACCCTAGTCTCTCTCTCTCACTGTGTGTCTGTGTGTGTGTGTGTATTAGGGAATTTAGACTGTAAGCCCCAATGGGGCAGGGACTGATGTAAATGAGTTCTTTGTACAGCGCTGCAGATTCAGTGGCGCTATATAAATGATGATGATCCTCAAACCAAGCTGGGAACTTGAATTGCTTATGTTAATTTTCATTTCTTATCGCAATGATTAGAAATTACCTAACGTGTGCCAATTTATTAGAATTAATTAGCTGGGACAGTGGCTTCAACAGGACACTGTCCCATCGAATAATCCAGGGGTTGGCAACCTTTTTCTATCAGTGTGCCAGCTAAAATCTAGTCAAGCCCATGTGTGCCAGTTGTGTATATATATATATATTTATTCGTTCAAATTATGCCACAGAGTAGTAGTGCCCTCAGGTCATATTGTGCCACACATAGTGGTACTCTCAATTTATATTCTGCCACACACGTGCCCGCAATCAATTCGAATTTAGCCACACAGTAGAGCCCCCAGTTCATATTATGCTTCATAGTTGTGCCCACAAATACTATCATGCCTCATAGTAGAGCTCCAGTTAATATTATGCCAATTAGTTCTGCCCCCAATGCATAACATACCACATAGTTGTGCCACCAGTTCATATTATGCCACAGTAATGCCCCCAATTCACATTATGCATCTCATAAACGCCCCCAATTAATGTTCTGCCACACATAATTGCCCCCAATTAATCTGATGCCACATGAGCCACCTGTGAGTGTGTACGCGGCTCACCTCTTGCAGACACAGGAGTGATCCGTTCCGCAATGGAGCCAAGGGGGAGGGGGACTGCTGGGCATGCGCTGCAGTCAATGTCAATGTGAAGCATTGACAGATGGTTGCGTGCCAGACTACAGGGCGCTGTGTGCCATGCCTGGTACACATGCCGGGAGTTCCCGACCCCTGGAATAATCTATAGTAAAGTGATGGAAATTGTGATCGCTTTACTTACAGGTTTCTATGGCCAGGATAAATTTGCAATGAGGGTGGAGCACGAAGCCTGATGTGGAGAGATCTGAAAATCCCTCCCCTGTAATGCTCTTCCCATAGGTCATATAACGGCTAACCCCATCTGCAGTTTTTGGGAGATTATAGGTTGATAGATAGGCCCCATTGTTGACAGCAATGCTGGATAAAATGGAGAACCAGGGGCTGGCTGGCAAATTTTAGCCCTGCGGAGGACGCAAGATTTGGCTCAGCAGCCTATTGGGAACATTTTAAAGGAAAAAGAATGCAGATGGCCCAGTGACCCAGTCCAAGGCGGACCACTATGGGACCGGCCCAGGGAGCAGATGCCCCCTGCCCCCAGCCCAGCCTGCCCCTGTGTGTACCATTTGGATTATGGTATTGCCAGGTCAGTTTACAGATAGATATTTTTATCTGACAGTCACTTGCTGAACAAAATATGTCCCCAAAATACACAGATCTAATTTTATGTACCGAACACCATCATATTTCCATTGCATCGTCCACCAAAATTGGCAAAGATGTGAATTCCAAGGGCTAGATTTACTAAACTGCAAGTTTGGAAAAGTGGAGGTGTTGCCTATAGCAACCAATCAGATTCTAGTTATCATTTATTTAGTGCATTCTACAAAATGACAGCTAGAATCTGATTGGTTGCCATAGGCAACATCTCCACTTTTCCAAACCCACAGTTTAGTAAATATACCCCCAAATCTTTTAGGGTAAAGCAGAAATCCACCTTCTGTTTCCCGTTAGCGGAGCTGCGAGAACTGCACCCTGAAATGGTCTTTCTGGGGGTCCTCAGTTTCTAGTAGTGTAACTCCCGCAAAAGTTGCTTGTTTGCCATTTTAAAAACTAAAAACTAAAAAGCTGGTGAAAATGAGCCGGGTAACCTAGACCGATGCTGACTTGTGATCCCCTTGCTGACACCCCCATAGTCAGTAGTCAGACTGTTTGAGAGCCCCCCCGCCAGTCTCTGGCAAACAAGACCATAGTTCCTTACCTATGAAGAACCCTTTGTTACATAGGAAAAAGCAGTGAAAGAGCCTTTGTTGGCTTTTTGGCATACAAAAATATATACAACTGTTAATCTTTAAATCTGATAACATTACAATTGGTAAAAAAAATAACTTTTATTGTTGTGATTTTCTCAGCTCCTTTTGATTTCCAGTATACTGAGCTGGATGGGGGCCACAGCACTGACATGGGCAGATGAGGTTAGTCCCAGTGGTGAATTGTCTATTGGTGGGGTGCAGCTTGTCTACCTCAAGCTGTACTTGCACCTCAACTCCTTTAAAGCCAAAATTGGGCTGGTGCGGACCATAGATTAACAGCTAATTTCATATCTTGAATAATTGTTGTCCAGGAACGGAGGAGACGATGGAGGAGGTGGGTTCCTCGCAAAAAATTAAGGAGGACGATCGGGCTGAGGGTCCATCGGATACTGTACACCATGGGACTGAAAGTAAATCAACATCTCAGATGGTCATCGTAGACATGTATTAGAATTTATGACTTTACATTAGTTAATGCAATACCCTTGAGGTCATGCTGGGCATAGACAGTGATGTTGGGTGGGCAACTTGAATGTGTAGGTGTTTGCATATCTTTTAAATCTAGCCCCATCACTAACTCCGACATCCGATGGTTCCCCTGGCAACAGGATCCGGCAGTGACGCGGAGATGCGTTATCAGTCTATGGAGCCGCGATGCTTCTCAGTTGCACCAGTAACGTAACTTCAGATTGTTACCATGGTGATCAGGTTTCATCCCTGGGTGCCGCCATGTTAGAATCCCCTGTTTTAATGTGTTCAATCATTGCATCTTAGACACAGCTGTCAATCATTCCTTTTGGCTGCTGTTAGGGTACCAGTGCTTTAAAATAATTCCTTTTCTTCCTGCCTCTACCTTTGGATTGCATTTTTAAGAACTTAAGCTGGGTACACACTACAGAATTTTCAACCAACTTTTTATGCCAATCGTTTTTACATCTGATCGATGGTCCGATCGCTCGGTCTATGGACTGCATACACACTAGCCTTGTTTTAGACGATGAAGGGAAGAGTGGACGTCCCTTTAGCGACTTTTTATAGCCAGGTTGTCGTGAGCAATGATTTTAATTTCGTACACACTAAAGCAACATTTGCGGGGGATGTAACGATATATACCAAAGACATTAGCCTAAAGGGGCAGAGCTTTCACTGTAGTTAGCACCCAAAGCCGCATAAAAAGAGAAGGCAGCACTGTCTCTTCATTCATTCCTATACAATAGAAGTTTATTACCATTCATAAAATTTTGAAAAAACATTTAATGCAATAATTATTTCCTAATAATAAAATTCCTTCGTATATAATGGAATGCTCCATTCTCTGCGGGCATCATCGCTGATTGGTCCACAGCAGAAACGAACGCCCATGTCTGAGTGTATAAAATGACAGGAGCCTGTCTGGCGCCGAGGACCGTGAGAAGATGGCGAATGAGGAGAAGGTGTCAGTTTGGTTTGCGAGTGAGGAGAAGGTGTCAGTGGGGGTTGCGGATGAGGAGAAGGTGTAAGTGGGGGTTGCGGGTGAGGAGAAGGTGTCAGTGGGGGTTGCAGGTCAGGAGAAGATGTCAGTGGGGGTTGTGGGTGAGGAGAAGGTGTCAGTGGGGGTTGCGGGTGAGGAGAAGGTGTCAGTGGCGGTTGCAGGTCAGGAGAAGATGTCAGTGGGGGTTGTGGGTGAGGAGAAGGTGTCAGTGAGGGTTGTGAGGGAGGAGAAGGTGTCAGTGGGGGTTTCGGGTGAGGAGAAGGTGTCAGTGGGGGTTGCGGTTGAGGAGAAGGTGTCAGTGGGGGTTGCGGGTGAGGAGAAGGTGTCAGTAGGTATTGTGGGTGAGGAGAAGGTGTCAGTGAGGGTTGTGAGTGAGGAGAAGGTGTCAGTGGGGGTTGTGGGTGAGGAGAAGGTGTCAGTAGGTATTGTGGGTGAGGAGAAGGTGTCAGTGAGGGTTGCGAGGGAGGAGAAGGTGTCAGTGGGGGTTGCAGGTCAGGAGAAGATGTCAGTGGGGGTTGCGGTTGAGGAGAAGGTGTCAGTTTGGTTTGCGAGTGAGGAGAAGGTGTCAGTGGGGGTTGCGGGTGAAGAGAAGGTGTCAGTGGGGGTTGCGGGTGAGGAGAAGATGTCAGTGGGGGTTGTGGGTGAGGAGAAGGTGTCAGTGGGGGTTGCGGTTGAGGAGAAGGTGTCAGTGAGGGTTGCGGGTGAGGAGAAGGTGTCAGTAGGTATTGTGGGTGAGGAGAAGGTGTCAGTGAGGAGAAGGTGTCAGTGGGGGTTGCGGGTGAGGAGAAGATGTCAGTGGGGGTTGTGGGTGAGGAGAAGGTGTCAGTGGGGGTTGCGGTTGAGGAGAAGGTGTCAGTGAGGGTTGCGGGTGAGGAGAAGGTGTCAGTAGGTATTGTGGGTGAGGAGAAGGTGTCAGTGAGGAGAAGGTGTCAGTGGCGGTTGCAGGTCAGGAGAAGATGTCAGTGGGGGTTGCGGTTGAGGAGAAGGTGTCAGTGGGGGTTGCGGTTGAGGAGAAGGTGTCAGTTTGGTTTGCGAGTGAGGAGAAGGTGTCAGTGGGGGTTGTGGGTGAGGAGAAGGTGTCAGTAGGTATTGTGGGTGAGGAGAAGGTGTCAGTGAGGGTTGCGAGGGAGGAGAAGGTGTCAGTGGGGGTTTCGGGTGAGAAGGTGTCAGTGGGGGTTGCGGTTGAGGAGAAGGTGTAAGTGGGGGTTGCGGGTGAGGAGAAGGTGTCAGTGGGGGTTGCGGTTGAGGAGAAGGTGTCAGTGAGGGTTGTGAGTGAGGAGAAGGTGTCAGTGGGGGTTGTGGGTGAGGAGAAGGTGTCAGTAGGTATTGTGGGTGAGGAGAAGGTGTCAGTGAGGGTTGCGAGGGAGGAGAAGGTGTCAGTGGGGGTTTCGGGTGAGGAGAAGGTGTCAGTGGGGGTTGCGGTTGAGGAGAAGGTGTCAGTGGGGGTTGCGGGTGAGGAGAAGGTGTCAGTAGGTATTGTGGGTGAGGAGAAGGTGTCAGTGAGGGTTGTGAGTGAGGAGAAGGTGTCAGTGGGGGTTGTGGGTGAGGAGAAGGTGTCAGTAGGTATTGTGGGTGAGGAGAAGGTGTCAGTGAGGGTTGCGAGGGAGGAGAAGGTGTCAGTGGGGGTTTCAGGTGAGGAGAAGGTGTCAGTGGGGGTTGTAGCTATGGAGACGGAGACGGAGTCGAAGATGGTGCTGGATTGGCCAAAAAATTTTGAAAAAGTTAAGGTGGGAGATGGAGATACTCAAGAAGAGCAAAGAGCAAAGCCAAGGAGCCCAAGAGAGGTGGAGATGATGGTAAAAGTACTGGACCAGTACGACTACGACATTAAAAAAGGTGAGTAGCACGTGTAGTGTACCTGTAGTGTAGATGTAGTGTACCTGTTTGAAGGACTTTATTTCATTGTAGTTTCACACGAAGCAATGTAAACGCCTAATTTTTAACATAGATTTTCTTGTAATTTACACCCGTGCCCAGGCCAGGGCTGAGAAGGAGGTGCACTGCCTAAACTGTGCACCTCACACTACACACAGAGACAGGGGTTACTCAAGGTGAGTTGTATATAATGTAAAGAGGTTTGGGCAATTGTTTATGGGGGATTGTGAGCATGCCATCAACCCCCTGTTTTCATGTTAGAGATAATATAATGTAATTACAGTGTTTACTTGGTAATAAGGCTATTTGAGTATACATGTGTCTTAAACCATACACCTGCCGTAAGAACGGAGCACTTACTACCAAGTTCAGCCTGTAAGCGTGAGCGCTGCATATGGGTTTATTTGCGACCCTTTTGCACTTGCTGTAAATGCGACGTATATGCTGCAGCTGTAGAGCAGACAGTGTATGCGCTCACCTCTGTCTATGTATGAAAGTACGCCCCTTCTGCAAACGCTTTTTTCTAGCATAAATTATGTCCATTTTGCGGCCATTTCTGAAGCAGCCCCGACGTGTCCAAAATAACTTTTGTGGACAATTCACAAGATGAAAAATTATAGTGTTGAGTAACCCCATTGGTTCAGTCCCCCCAAAAATGGCTGCCTACTCTATCGATGACTGGTTCACTTTAAGAACATGAAATTATTGTTGAAGAATGGGGACTAGCCTGTTGTTGTTTAGTATAATATGACTTTTTCCCCTTTCTAGCGGGCAGTCGGTCTATAATGCCACTGACGTTCTGAGAAAGAGGAAGCAGACATATGGCTCAATGGATCATGAAGATGAACATAGTAAGAATTACAACATGTCTGTTTTAATATAGTTTGGACAAATTACAGCATAGACAGTAATTTTACATTTTTCTTTATGGTTTATTGTACGTACGATGAGCTGGCTGCAAATTCCATCTTGAAACCGCTAGGGGCAGGCATAGGTGTGACTTTTTTGGGGTTTATTGTTTTTTTCTACCCCTGCAATGTCTTAATGGGAGCCTACGCTCAGGGGCAGGCTGGGCTGGGGACAGGGGGCATCTGCCCCCCTGGCCCGGTCCCATAGTGGGCTACCTTGGGCTAGGTCCCTGGGCTACCTGCATTTTCTTTCCTTTAAATTGTTCCTAATAGGCTGCTGAGTGAAGTCTTGCCACCCTGGCTAAAATTTGCCAGCCCTCCGCTGCCTACGGTGTTAATGTCAATGTTTTAGCATAAAAGAAGGCAATAAATCAGTATTGTCTTTAGTACCTTTGAATGGCACCTACTGGTTTTACCCCCTTAGCAATCTAAAAAAAATAAAAATTGATGCACACAAAGGTTGGAGTTAAAATCTACATATTATCTTTATGTCTGTACTTGGTTGGTCCTAAACGACTGGTATGTTGGCATAATGGTCTAGGCAGTGGTCATAGAATCATTTTTGGGTGTGCCAGTAAATCTAATGTCCATCAGTGTGGTCATTGGTTCAGCCTAAACACCAAACAGCTGGTCTAACAGTGGACTGATCCTCAGACTGAGCGTCAGAAATGTCCTGTGTGTGGACATCATGAGCAACGTCAAAGTGGGTGGGGCCAGAACCAACCTGTAGCCAAACAAAACTATAGAACATTTCCAGGTAGAGACGACGGACGTTTTGTGCATAGAGTTTTGCACCAGAAGAGACAGTTTTGCCGCAGTGCAAAGTTCTATCAATACAATGTACAGGTTCTGTGTCGCCGTTCCTCACTATTGGGATATTTTTGCATTTCATATAATTTATAGTCTATGAATAGATCTGAGACGATGCTAAATCACCTCAAGGTAGAACTGGGAACACTAGAGGCCAAATTATACCAGCGAAACATTTCAAGTCCAATTGCAGAACAAGGACTTTCGGAACAGTTATGCAAACTCTGCTCAATGCTATTTACAGGGCTAAACCAATGGGATCATTAGAATGTTCAGTCATACAGTTGCACAAAGTTTCACATGACAATACTTGTGCAACATACTTAAAAAGTATTCAGTTAATGTATTTAGTTAATTTAAGCGGGACAAAACTATTTAACTTTCAGCTTTTTTCCATGTGTATCGTTGCCACCTAGTGAAACAAAGTTATTGTTTTGTCAGCACAGAACATCTAGGTCATCCAGCTGGATCCATCCTGGCGGGAGGTGTGAGTTCTTATTGTGAAAGAGAAGCTGTGAAAACCTGAGACAAATATGTACACAATATCTGGTGTACTCTGGGACGTGCGGTATCGCAGTTAGACGGAAGATAACGGCTCTGCCCCCAAATCATCTGCAATCAATGTTGGCACTGCCAGTATCGCCTGGCATTCTAGGTCACTGCCTGACTTCCTAGCTTCTACCGGGGGCAGAACTGCGAGAAGACAGTGGTCCCTCCCCCTTGCACCCTCTCCAATATCCTGATAACACGCCCATCATCAATGGAGTAGAATGGTATTATGTCTAAGGCACATCTAACACAGTATTTTACTCATGTCAGAATCAGTGAAACCATGGTGGGCTCCTTTAACTTAATGAAATGTGTGAATAAAATCATTTGAGAGACTGCAGCTGGGACAATTAAGACCACTGGGTATTTGCAGGTAAAAGAATATATAATCCAGCGCTCTGAAACAAACAATATATAAGTGTCAGCATATACATAAGTAGGGGAGATTTTGTGCACAATATAGCTATATTGGGATAAGCTCATCGGTCATCGTCAAGGCATCTCCTGTAAGCGAGTCCCAAGCCTGTATAGCGACATGTGTACTGAGGGTGTCACATTTAAAACCTTCCCGAGTCTCCGTTTCATTTTCACAGTATGCAGCAACCTATGAGGGGAGAGGTCTGACCAGCATTTGTAAAATGTCTTAAACTGAGATAACTGCACTGAAAAAGATTCAGCGATAACCAGGTTATTTATAAGGTGAAAAACCTTCCAAAAAGGTGATAAATATTAGCGGTATTTGGATGTGGGTGCAGGGCTGTACCTGAGGCCACCTGTAACATGCCGTCCTACATACCTACCTGCAGGGGGCAGCATAGTGTGGGTGTGGCACATGATAATAATGGCTCAGTATATACAGAGAGAGGTAGGAAGGACTGCTCTTTGGGGATATGAAGATCAACCAGGGTAAGTAAATAGAATGTTATGGTGGAGGGTGCAGTGATGCCATGGGAATGGCATTTTGGCACGGTGGATCAGAGAAGGTTGGGCCCCAAACCAGTATCTTGCCAAGGGCCCCATGGAGTCTCAGTCTGGTTCTGGCCTTTTTCTATGTGTGAGAATGGAGCTTATTCTTCCCCTCCAAAGACTTGAATCTCCATCAGGTCAGAGGTGCTGGAAACACAGCCAATGGGACACACATTACACCTGCCAGTTGCAGTTGTAGAACAGTACATTACAAGGTGCACAACCAACCAATGCTGTAAGAACATGACCCTTCCTGTCTACTCCTTCTCTACCTTATACTGCAGATGTAGATATGCTGAGCACCTAAAGATCCTACACAATGAGCAAGGGCTTGGGTACGCTTTACCTATTACCACTACTCCGACATGGAGAAGCCCTACAATAAAAATCCGAAATTATGAAAAAACAATTGGAAAATAAACAGACTTACCTTCAACCCAACGTTGGACATCTCCGATGGGAGCACCAAGCTGACCGCAAGTGATTCTGATTGAACAAGTGTTCGGCACTGCAGCTGACATCATCGCAACGTCTGTCAATAGAAATTTAAAGCGGCAATGTTGGGTTAAGGGTTTAAACACTTAACCTTATGGGTCCCTACATTGCCGCCTTAATTTTCTATTGACAGATGTCGCAATGACGTCAAGCTGTAGTGCCGAACACTTCTCCAATTGGAATCACTTGCTGTCAGCATGGTGATCCAATCGGAGATCTCCAACGTCGGCTTGAATGTAAGTCTGTTTATTCTCCAATCGGTTTTTCATAATTTCGGATTTTCTTTGTAGGGTCCCAGTCCCCTTCCCGTTGTGCCCCTATAGTAAGGGTCCTTTGCGCTTGAATATGAATGTGACGCAGCTGCGTATGGTCTAAGCATGCGTAGAGTAATTCTGCGCATTATACGCAATGTGTTACCAGTTACGTTCCATAATGAATCAGGCCCAGAATGAACAATCCAATACAACGCTTTTATAATATATAACCTTAATAATCTATAATAATTTTTATATTATATAACTTTTATAATCTTTTCAGAATTGTGAGAACTTTACACGTTCAAAAAACTTTACAAGACAAGTTCAAAAGTTTATGTTCACTAAGGTTATTATTGCAATATTAGATATCTCGCCCTCTTCTAGGGAAGACAAAAAGAAAATATTATTCTATTTAGTTTAAAGGAAAGATATACACCCATCCAGGTCAATGGTATATAACTTCTTCTCTCTCTGACAGGTGTGCTCTTAGCTGATACAATCTCTACACTAGATCCTCTTACACTTTCACTGTAGTGTTTGTTTTTCTAACCACATTTTATTGAATTAAGGCAACAATTAAACATTGGTATGTGGTAAACAATATTCAGGAGGTCAGCAAGTAATCAAAGAAGGTATTACTGGGATCCGCAAGTGTTCTTTCATATCCCACCCGTCTTGGAATTAATATTCATTTAGATCCGTGGTTGACTCTTCGGTGGAAGCCGTAAGCAACGAAAAAAGCTGATAAAAACTAAAAATGATGTGGATGGCTTAAGAGGAGGGGAGGCGGGTAAGAGACCATGATTGGGGAGAGGGGTCTAAGTGTTGCACTAGCTACATTTTTTCCAGCTCTCTATTACTATGCTGATTTTATGCTAACTTTGATATATTTTTTCTTCTTCCTTCTACCTATTGGTCTTATTCACTTAGGGCCTGATTCATTAAGTATCTTATCTTGAGAAACTTCTTATTTCAGTCTCCTGGACAAAACCATGTTACAATGCAAGGGGTGCAAATTAGTATTCTGTTTTGTACATAAGTTAAATACTGACTGTTTTGTCATGTAGCACACAAATATCAACTTTAAATTTCAGTGTACAAATAAGCTATCAAGTATTTGTGTGCTATGTGAAAAAACAGTCAGTATTTAACTTATGTGCAAAACAGAAAACTAATTTGCACCCCTTGCATTGTAACATGGTTTTGTCCAGGAGACTTAAATAAGAAACTTCTTAATTTAGGTTCCTTAATGAATCAGGCCCTGGGTTCTTTATTTTCCACACGATGGACAGTCAGCTTGTTGATATTTAAATTGTGGAAAAAAGACAAATTAATTTATTTTAGTTTAGTTTTAGTTATAGTATGCTTTGTATTATAATAATCTCTCATTAATGGTATAATCTCATGTCATTTCAATATATTGTATCTAAAATATACTCAATTATGGTTATAATATAACCACATATATATATATATATATATATATATATATATATATATATATATATATATATCCTTGTTCTCACTCACCTAGATCGGCAGTCTGCTCATATGTCATGCTGTATGACTCACCTTTAAATGACCTCATAGGTATCGCTCCTATTAATACATTCAATTACTTGTTTACTTGTTTCATGATTTAACAGGAGATTTTTCTCGAATTCTAAAATTAAAATCTTATTATATAACCGCTATATAATAAGATTTTAACTTTAGAAATAGTATAATCAAGAAAAATCCCCGGTTAAAACATGATTTTTAAAGGTTGGACGAATGCTAGCACAATACATCTCTGTAAGAAGAATACATCTGGATCTTTTAAACATGAATGAATTTCAAGCCATTGAATAACAATACTGCAAAGAACGCTAAGGAGTAGATGTATCAAACATTCTAAAGAGGAAAAGAGGAGTTGTTGCCCAGAGCAACCAATCAGATTCTAGCTATCATTTATCTAGCACATTCTAGAATTTTGATTGGTTGCTATGGGCAACTCCTCTACTAGGAAAATTCAGAAGGTTTGATAAATCTACCCCCTGAGTCTGTGCAGAAAGTGGAAGATATGAAGGTGGTTCTAACCAATGAAAAATATTGTTGGAATTTGAGCAACAAATGTGTTAATGAGAAATTAAGTAATTGAATGTATTAATAGGAGCGATACTCATGTTGTTACTCAATGGAAACTGTCCAGGCTGAGGTCATGTATAGGTGAGTCATACATCATGACATACTGTATGAGCGAACTGACGATCTAGGTGAGTGAGAAGAAGGATCTATAGATGAGTAACTCACGCAGAGAGCAACAGTATAGAAAAGTGAGCAAATAAACACTCATATATGGTATTGTAAAGCAATGTCTAGTAACAGAGGATATCACCATGCTACATGAACTATTATAGATCAATGTATCCAACCTCCTGATACTTCATATGACTGCGGAGGGACAATTCACTGGAGGAAATAACCACTCTTTCCAGTGCTTGTAGACACAGACTTCCAGTAGACGTCCACATACACATTTACAATAGCGAACTAAACACCATAAAGCAGTAAAACACAATATATTGGATTGGTGGCAATTCATATTTAGCGGCCAGATAGGGACTTTCAGAGGCCAATTAATTTTTACTGATCTTTGTGCCGAAATAGGGACTGTCCCTCCTAAAGAGGGGGAGGTAAGCGGTATATAATGGTAGAATACTGCTCTCTAAGCTGATTATGCACAAGACAGGTTATTTATATCACTTCCATTACTGGGAAAAGTAAATGTGGCGTAAAAATATAAGTAAACATAACTCAAAAAATCAGCAAATCTTTGCGTCATGTCAACGCCTTTCTCTGTCTCATAGCGCCCAGCGGATCTCTGTTTCTCTGCCATTTCCAATTCCAGCAGCAGATGTGAAGGTCACCCCAATGTATATGTATCTAACACCCCCCACTCAGTCTCAATATACGAGACATCCCTAACCTCTCAGTCACTGCTAGACATGTGCTTGGCCTAGCACTCAAGTAGCTACCACAATGTATATACCCATATCCTCCAATCTAAAAGGTACACATGTCCACCAAACACCCACCAAACCCATACTTACCCAGCCACCCCGCGAAAGGTGCACTTACTCACCAAACCACCCAAAAGCCAAAGAGAATAACAACAGTGTAGCACACGGATGACTCCAACTCAGATGTGTGCTTCTGGTTTGTCGAGACCTTGGCGGCACAGAAGAACATGACGGTAAGGTGGGACTGAGACCAGATAAGTGTGGTTGTGACATTTGATAAAATATATATAATATAATTCGTAGACGGGCAGCTGCACAATATGATTTCTTTGGTGAGAATTCTCCACTTGTGTTTTGACGTTTGGTCACCTTCTTGTCATCTTCAGATACCCTTGCCATCTTCAGATACCCTTGCCATCCTTGTAGTTGCCCGGGAATTGCCCTTTGTAATATCACTTGATTTACGTTACAATTCCTGTATTGCTGCTTGTACCTGCACTTTTCAGTTCTACCTGTGCTATGTATATTTTTGTGAAGATTTGCTCGTTTATGCCACCTACGCCAACCTTGTTGGTACTGCCGCCATGTATCGCGCTGCTCCGTGGTTTGAGGTTGGGACATATTTTGTGTGTGTTTTATTTTTTTCCTAACTCCTAGATATATAATATATTTTAAAAGATCGGGGCGTTTCTGTAGTTGAAATCTACTCACCAATTTGCAACGAGTTTGCAACCATCCGAAATCAATATTTAATTTTGTGAGCAATTAAAATGAGTCGCCAAAAGCGGAGACAGAGCACACTGGCTGTTGTTCCCTGATGTGTAAGGTGCTACAGATGTTTTCTCACGGCTCAAACCCACCAGGTTATATCTCCACCTTGTTCCGATGTTCAATTTTCTCACACTGACAATGTGTGGTTAATCTAGGAGCATAAAGGAGCTGAAAAAACAAAATAATGACCTTCGTAGCAAGACAGCAGTCATATCCTCTTACTATCATATGTTATTTAATACCAACATAACCTCCAGATTTCTTAAATGTATGTGACCACCTAACACACCTCCCCCGCCACATACACCTGAATTGAGGGTCTTCTCCCTGAGAACTTTCCCTCTGTGCTCTTTGGGCCCCCTGATGACATCAGGCCCCCACAAAGTAGGCCACATAGGAGCTTTGTGTCAGGCCTGAATCCTGATGGGGTGGTCCAGGGGTGATCAGGGGTTCCCCAAAACCATAGAGGAGGTTATAGAGAACCCACATCATTTAGTTAAGGGATCTTATTTTATTTAAAACAGCAGTAAACCTTTTTTAATGAGTCAAATGAGTAGTATTTTGGAAGACATACGGAAAAGTTCGTATTTGCTTGAGGCATCTATAAACGTCCCTAGCTTTCCTTGTTAAATAGACTTCCCCAAACTTTGCATTGTCCAATTGTCTCAAGATAATCTCACAGATTGTCTCATAACCAAAGTGTTTCAGATATCACCCAGATGTAGGTGTTTTACATTTATCACATGCTTCACACACGGTCTCTGAGCTTTAGTAATTGGTGGTTTATCAATTAAGAATCACCTGTTTGACCTCATAACAGACACTATTTTTCTCTAGACAATTGTATGCGTCTACTGCCATCTATGGTCCAAACTCATAACTGTTTGTAAAATCCTTGTAACAAATCAATCACAGGTAGTTGCACAATGCTTTGTTCACACTTATTGGTTAAATAAACTTTATTTTTGTATTCAGTTCTACTCTCCTCATTATTATATAGTATTCATTAGAAATATTTTACGCGCAGTATATTAAGAAACATGGCCCTATTGTAGATTGCAAGAAAATTGTGATGTAACACAGTGTCTGTAATCACCAACTACCTGTAGCCAGGAACTAGCACAGTGTCTGTAATCACCAACTACATGTAGCCAGGAACTAGCAGTGTCTGTAGTCACCAAGTACCTGTAGCCAGGAACTAGCACAGTGTCTGTAATCACCAACTACCTGTAGCCAGGAACTAGCACAGTGTCTGTAATCACCAACTACCTGTAGCCAGGAACTATCACAGTGTCTGTAATCACCAACTACCTGTAGCCAGGAACTAGCACAGTGTCTGTAATCACCAACTACCTGTAGCCAGGAACTATCACAGTGTCTGTAATCACCAACTACATGTAGCCAGGAACTAGCACAGTATCTGTAATCACCAACTACCTGGAGCCAGGAACTAGCACAGTGTCTGTAATCACCAAGTACCTGTAGCCAAGAACTAGCACAGTGTCTGTAATCACCAACTACCTAGAGCCAGGAACTAGCACAGTGTCTGTAATCACCAACTACCTGTAGCCAGGAACTAGCACAGTGTCTATAATCACCAACTACCTGTAGCCAGGAACTAGCACAGTGTCTGTAATCCCCAACTACCTGTAGCAAGGAACTAGCACAGTGTCTGTAATCACCAAGTATCTGTAGCCAGGAACTAGCACAGTGTATGTAATCACCAACTACCTAGAGCCAGGAACTAGCACAGTGTCTGTAATCACCAACTACCTGTAGCCAGGATCTAGCACAGTGTCTGTAATCACCAACTACCTGTAGCCATTAACTAGCACAGTGTCTGTAATCACCAACTACCTGTAGCCAGGAACTAGCACAGTGTCTGTAATCACCAACTACCTGTAGCCAGGAACTAGCACAGTGTCTGTAATCACCAACTACCTGTAGCCAGGAACTAGCACAGTGTCTGTAATCTCCAACTACCTGTAGCAAGGAACTAGCACAGTGTCTGTAATCACCAAGTATCTGTAGCCAGGAACTAGCACAGTGTATGTAATCACCAACTACCTAGAGCCAGGAACTAGCACAGTGTCTGTAATCACCAACTACCTGTAGCCAGGAACTAGCACAGTGTCTGTAATCACCAACTACCTGTAGCCAGGAACTAGCACAGTGTCTGTAATCACCAACTACCTGTAGCCATTAACTAGCACAGTGTCTGTAATCACCAACTACCTGTAGCCAGGAACTAGCACAGTGTCTGTAATCACCAACTACCTGTAGCCATTAACTAGCACAGTGTCTGTAATCACCAACTACCTGGAGCCAGGAACTAGCACAGTGTCTGTAATCACAAACTACCTGGAGCCAGGAACTAGCACAGTGTCTGTAATCACCAACTACCTGTAGCCAGGAACTAGCACAGTGTCTGTAATCACCAACTACCTGTAGCCATTAACTAGCACAGTGTCTGTAATCACCAACTACCTGGAGCCAGGAACTAGCACAGTGTCTGTAATCACAAACTACCGGGAGCCAGGAACTAGCACAGTGTCTGTAATCACCAAATACCTGGAGCCAGGAACTAGCACAGTGCCTGTAATCACCAACTACCTGGAGCCAGGAACTAGCACAGTGCCTGTAATCACCAACTACCTGGAGCCAGGAACTAGCACAGTGTCTGTATCTATAAACGTGTATACCCACTGTTCAGCTACAATTATTATCTGCCTCTTTATGTATCAAGTGGACACCTCTTATATTTTTAACTTATTTGTTAAGGATCATCATTATCTGCTGTTTCATGTCATGTTATGTAATTTATTTGTATTAACAAATAGCTTTGCATAATGTGCAGCTGCTGTAAATAAATAAAAAATATATAATAATAATTATGTTTACAATCTCCACATCTGATACAAATACTAAATAATAAAATACCCCATGATATAAATAACATGTCAGAATAAAAAGCATTACAGCCTCCTTCTTAGTACATGTCAGCGCTATAGGCAAATTACAGTAGTGAGGGCAAAATGTTTACCCTAAAGCAGCAACAGACGATGGCTCAGTATTTCCACACTGACTGCACCTAAAATGACCATTTTGTAGGAACAGCTGTGGTCGGCATGATGCACAGTGGTTAGTATTGCTGCCTCTGAGCGCTGGGACCATGGGTTCTATTACAAACAGGACCCCTATCTGTTTCTATTGTTCTCTCCGGCGTTCATGTAGGTTTCATACATTGTCCAAAAATATAGCGGTAGATTAATTGTCTGCAGACAGAATTGTCTCTACTGAGATGACAAAAAACACTCTCTGTACAGAACTATTTTGATTTGTTACCGTTTATTTATTTGTGATTCCAGTTCAGCGATTTGTTTCTTTAAGGTTTCAATTTCCTCGTCCTTCTCTTTTAGCCGCACAACTAACTTATGAAATTGTTTTACATATTTTTGGGGGGATTTGATGTTTTTTTTGGCCCTTGACAATTACTCTTTTATTCTTTCTTCATTCAGGTTTAGTTTCTCTCCTTCTACATCCTCCTCAATGTGTGATACAGATCCCTCTGTTCAGTCCTGTAGGAGTCAGAGAATGACGTTAGTAACATGACCGCCAGTTACACACAATGCAAATTATTACACGTCACAGCCTGACCCCCTCAGATCTTCTGCTTCCTTTGTCTTTTTTTGATTGTAATCTGATAATATCTTCTAGCTGGGAAAGGAAAAAGTATCATTTTAAATCCAATAATTTATGAAGATTTACAATAGGATTTGGCAATCAATGGCTCTCAAGTCATTGAGGGACTACAAGTCCCAGAATGTCCAGTGAGTTAGAGACTGGTAGGGCAGCCTGCTGGGACATGTAGTTCTATTGCAGCTGTAACATCACAAATTGCCTTTGTCTGTGTTACAGTAACTAGCAGTAATGGGACTAACATTTACATGGGGATGGGGGGGGGGGGGAGACAACATTAAATAAACCAATTTGGTGGATGTATTATGTACTTTCGATATGTCTAAATGGTAGAAACTGGATTACAGACAAATATCCAGTTGGGAAGTATTGCTATCTCTCTCTACTAACCTATCTATCTATCTATCTATCTATCTATCTATCTATCTATCTATCTATCTATCTAAATGACAATAGGTATGTTGAAAGGAAAAAAAAACCAAAAAAAACAGACATATAAATACTGCAATAAACAGATATCAAAATCCTTCCAATAATCAGGTATTATAAAAGGCAGTCTCCGTATATAAAAACTGCCTCTGAAATAGGTTAATATCTCTGTAGATCTGTCAGATATGGTATCCTCAGTCCGATAATAGACGCAACAGTCTTTCCATAGATACATCTCCTACCGTATCTACAATCTCAGGACAGATCCGGAAGATGTACAATCAGAGATCATGTAGCGGAGGAGTATCAGACATGCATGTTCCAGGTAAATGAAAAAGAAAAAATATCCACATAGCGTGACTCTGTAAAAATAACAATTTATCTAGCTCTAAAACATAAATGATCATAAATCAGAGGGAATGCAAATATTGGAACCCGTACCAGACAGCCGATGTAAAAGCGCCTTCAGATACTCACTCACTGCTTGTAATCCGGAGTACTGCAGCTCGCGAATAATGGCTCCAACAAGCAAATCCACTACAACAATGATCATCAAGTTCCACTCTCCTGCACCCACGCATTTCGGCTCCAGCTGAGCCGTAAAGGAGATGTATCTATGGAAAGACTGTTGCATCTATTATCAGACTGAGGATACCATATGTGACAGGTCTAGAGATAATAACCTATTTCAGGGGCAGAATTTATATACGGAGACTGCCTTTTATAATACCTGATTATTGGAAGGATTTTGATATCTGTTTATTGCAGTATTTATATGTCTGTTTTTTTGTTTTGTTTTTTCCATACAATTATCTTTGCAATAAACATCTAGAATAGCGCTAGAAAGGCTTCTCCTTTTGCGCTGCACAGTCACTCTTATGGTTACCGTTTGCTTGGTTCTCTACGTCGCGGTTGCGCTCGCACCAGCTCCAACAATTCCCCATGATGTTCTCAGGGCCATCTTAACAACATTATGGGCCCCCGGGCAAAGCAGTGCACCGGGGCCCCTAGATATAGATATAGATATATAGATGTATACAGATACAGATATAGATATAGATATATAGAGATAGAGATAGATAGATGTACTTGTTCAGTGACCCTTGTAGGGTTTTTTGCAGGTTTTTTTCTTTTGCAGGATTATTTATTCTCATTAAGAGCCGTGCCTATGGGGCCCCCTTGCCTGTGGGGCCCCCGGGCAGCTGCCCATCGTGCCCAATGGAAAAGATGGCCCTGGATGTTCTCCAGGGAAATCCAACTTTCAAAAACAAGCAAAGAAACATACCGCAATTGCATCATTATGCAGATCCTCATTTACTTCACTAGCACTGGGGGTGAAACGTTATAGATTACACTGGGGCTTGTGCAAGTCTTTGTATTAGTATTTTCTTTATCTTTTATATGAATAATTATTTCCATTATAATAATAAACCAACCGTGTGGGCTAAATGATATACATGTATTTATGTCATACAGAAGGGATACAGTGGGGGTTAGAACCATGGAGAGATATGGTGGTGGTGGAAAGTGTGTAGTGTGCAAAGAACAATAATGAAAGTTACACAAAAAAAATAGACGTTAAAAATCACACAGACTAATTTCAATCCCCTGTAACACTCCGCAAACTAGAGAGATTGACACATATTAGGTATCAAAATTAACAGGAGAAATAGGGGCAGGAATGTTATATTTACTGTACTATATATAAAGTGGTAATTACTATAGTAGTAAGGGGCATGGTTATTATGGGGCCACAGCCGAAGGGGCCCAACTTCCCTGTCGCTAGAAATTTGCATCACATTCTTGAAAACAAGCCAGTATTGTCATCATCACCAGACCTCCATTGTCATCCAGTTGCTCTGTCAATCCCCAATCCCAGGCTTGTTTATCTAGACAGTGTGGTGTATGTAGTTCCTGTTACTGTGTGTGTATTGGGTGGAAGGTTATTCAAGATCTTTATTTGCGCTGTATATATTTGGTGTATCAAACTGCATTTACAGCGTTTCCACGCAAAGAAGAAGCTATACTGGGGCTTGCCAGCAGATGGCGATCACCTACTCTTGTTTTGCCTATGTAATAACTTGGCTCGTACATTAGTGTACATCTGCGGCCCCCAGCACCTTCCTGCTATATTGTCAGATTTATTTGTTACAACTTGTAACACTTCTTTCACACGCCTGCGGATATGTTATTACAGGTAGGTGTCTCTTTTATTTGATTAAATGTACTGTTTTACTTACTGAGATTAAGGGTAATGTGCAGCTCTTTCGAAGGTTAGAGGGCCACTCAAGCGGACCCTGAAGAGTATCAGGTTGTACATGGTTCAGGGATTATACCAGTATCTGCCACCAGGTGGTGTAGTTGTGTTCATGGATTGGGAGTACCAGGAAGACCTAGCTCTATGCTGGGCCTTGGGCTGAGATAAAGAGTTACGTGTCATCTCCAGCAACCTGAGAGAGCTGAGAGAAGGATATCTGAAATTCAGCCAATTCTTTAAACTCCAACCAGCTAAACCAAGTGGCCGTAAAGACCGCCTGCTTGTCAAGTGCAGAAAGAAATCATATCATCCATTGACATGAAGAAGTCCACGCTGTTGAGCCAGGGGAGACCAGGACCTCCAGTGCCCCGGGGACGACAGCTCTGGCTGCGTTATTCAAGAGTGACTTTTTATACTGAGAGATTGGAATAGTAGTGAGGGAGAGCAGCCAGCAGGGGCAGGCTGGACTGGGGGGGAGGGGGGCAGCGGGCACCCGGGCCGCTCAGTCTAATGGCTGTTCGGGCCGGGTGCCCGCGGCCGCATCGTGTTTCATGTGATGCGGCCGCCTGTGCGCCCCCTGGGCTGATACCTCCCAGCCCACGCCTGGCAGCCAGAAGCCCGGATCTCTGAGAACCTCATGACCAACTCTTAACTCTGAGAGCCTGATAACTTTGCTCCAAAAATTCTATAGTTGTGGACACTCCACCATATGTGGAAGATATTCCTGGGGCATTATTGCATCTCCAGCAGGTTGAAGGGATTGATGGGTGATATTAATGAAGAGAGTAGGGGCATCTGTCCCACCTAGTCAGCAGCTTGTCCTGGGTTTTCCACCACCGAGACACCTTATGAGCAGCTATGAGTGGTCCAGCCCCCATGGAGCCACGGCCCCCCCTGGGTGCTGTATCTTGCGTGAAATACCATGTTCAGAAATGGACCTGACGCCAATGAACGAAATTGCATTTTATTAATTTCTGAACGCAAATGACACGGCTGCCTACGACTGGAAGGGCGAAACAATGTACAGTAAGGGGGTGCGAATGCTGATTCAAGTCCTGGGTTCCTCAAGTCCTGGGTTAAGTACATGTTTTTTAGACGTATAATTTGCAGCCGCTACAGGGCAGGTGTAAGGGTCGACTGATAGTGATGGCCGACACGGCAGAGTCTTTGATTTGAAAGCTACACGTATGTGCACAACTAACTGGCACAGAACATGTGTATGCAAGAAGTCTAACACATTGTATGTACAGTGCGTGTTAAGAACATCCTGATTTATGTATTTACAATGAAAATAAAAAAAGAACATTTGTTTACAATTATTTGTAGTAATGATTATAGTATTAAGAGTTGTTCATTTATTTTATAAAATACCTTTTTGTACGTGTGCTATGATAGGACTTTATATTGCATATATGCATGTACGTATGCTGCACTCTGTTCTGCCTGTCTACGTATGACAAGTAACATTTAGACAGAGCGTTCTTACACCCAGACTTAAATGGAAATGTATATTGAGATTCGCTTGTATTTGAATATGGTTGGTACTACGATCAAAAGTCTTCGCCTCACTGTGCGTGCAGATGCACTCACACCTGCCTGCTGCCATTCCTGAGCAAGCTCTGCACTGGTGGCGTCCCGATCCCGCAGCTGAAATCAACTTTTGGAGACAGTCCTGGTGCTTGCTGGACGCTATTGGGCGCCCTGAAGCCTTCTTCACAACTATTGAACCTCTCTCCTTAAAGTTCTTGATGATCCGATAAGTGGGTGATTTAGGTGCAATGTTACTAGCAGCAATACCCTTGCCTATGAAGCCCTTGTTGACTGCACGTGTTTCCTTGCAGGTAACCATGGTTAACAGAGGAAGAGCAATGATTTCAAGCACCACCCTTCTTTTATGTCCAGTCTGTTATTCTAACTCAATCAGCATGACAGAGTTATCTCCAGCCTTGTCCTCATCAACACTCTCACCTGTGTTAACGATAGAATCACTGACCTGATGTTAGCTGGTCCTTTTGTGGCAGGGCTGAAATGCAGAGGAAATGTTGTTTATGGAATTAAGTTCATTGTCATGGCAAAGAGGGACTTTGAAGTTAATTGCAATGCATCTGATCACTCTTCATGACATTCTGGAGTATATGCAAATTGCCATCATAACAACTGAGGTAGCAGACTTCATGAAAAATAATATTTGTGCCATTCTCAAAACTTTTGGCCATGACTGTGCTGGGTGTAAGACTGCATATTTTCTGGGCTTTCTAAATTGATATTTATAAAAAGAAAAAAAGAAAAAGGAGAATTTAAAATGCAAAAAAACATGTTCTAATTAAAACGAGGAAACAAGACATGTAATCTAGGATCAAAAAACATTGGGAGAAATGGCGCTCACGGTGTAGTAATTAATGTACAATCAATGAAACTATTAAATGAAAGCAGCGTACATTTTTCAAATAAAGATAAAGCTGATCTGTCAAATGTTCGATAGGTGTATTACACCCAGGATCCTCAGCTCTCCCTTATAATCCCTTCATTGTCTGTGAAGGAAATACACATCGAGAAGACTACCGCCCAGGTGTGAAATCGTTTAAAACAGCCGAGTTTTGTTTTAAAGGCTAAAGACCCTTACTAAAGGTAGCATAAATACTGTGCTTATCTGAGTCCACAGTTGATGTTGATACCAAGCTGTCTGGATCAGCAGGTGTAACTGTTTCACAAATATCGCACTGGCAGTAAAAAATGACTCTAAAAAATAACTCTAAAGAGTGACTCTAAAAAATAACAATATTGTGAGGACAAAACCCTACATGTTCCGTTCTCTCAAACTTCATCATCAACATTTTGTAAAATGTACAAACCATGTTTCAATGCAAGGGGGGCAAATTGATGCTTTTGCAAATGGCACACAAATACTGAACAGCTTTATTTTTGCAATTTAGAGTCAAACTAGGGCGCTCCTGTTCCCAACTCTAAATCTGTCCTTACATTTTACAATTGAACCCCCCCCCCCCTCTCCTGCAGTGCAATATGGTTTTGCAGAGGTGTGAATTTGCTCCTTTATTTTTTGCTCCAAACTCAGCATCAGGCCCATAGTATATAAGTACACCAAAACTCTTTGGGACATAGTGACATTTAATTATAAAGTATTAACACAAGCAACGCTGCACATTGCAGTGACACTGTTTTACTGGTTTAAATGATAGTATTTTAATTGCATTTTATTTAATGAGTGAAGCCACAGAGCACTGATGGTAAAAGCCCCCAGGGTTTTGACACAGCATTGAAACATGACCCATGGTTGTGAAATCTCTGGCAAGATCCACTTCTCCTGAAAACGACAGTTCTCAGGTAATGAATGCAAATCAGACAGCTGGGAGCGAGGTAAGATACCAGGACTGAGATTACCGGGAAACTGTACCTATCAGTCCTCTCCTACAGATGGTAGATTCCAAATGGTCAGATGACTGCTTTCTAGCGGGATCCATCCTATCCTGGATTCCTAGCAAGGAAAGGGTTAAAAACCAGATACATGAAATGCCAGGCGATGCTCACGATCAGGGTTCATCATTTAATTGACTGTTTGTTTTTGTGGGACCACAAGGGGTAAAATATTGCACCATACAAATAGATTGTCTTTTCAAGTGAGGTGGCCAGTGATAGTTATCTTGGTAATTTCACTGGTACAAAGGAACCCTGGTGTTTACACCGAATAGTAAGCAGTCTCAGTCATCCTATTCGTCACATTAAGGGTGTGTTTTTAAACCTGAAAAACAGACCTAACCTGTCTGCATGCCTACAACCATCTCGGTGTACATCACACTGCATCAGAGGCTCTGACTGTACCCAAAGAAAGCTGTGTTTTCCTCAAGCTCTCAAGGATCTGAACCAAACCTCTATAAGGTGAGATTCTGTGTCCATCACTTTCAGTTTTAGGTTGTCCACTTAGTGCAAGCAGTCAGTGGTTTAACCCAGCAATCCCTACATTTCCAATAAGTAGTGAACTCAGGATATTTAAAGAAATACTTTAAAGATGACACGAAGAAGCCCAGTTTTGGACAGGTCATATAGCACGTTCTAGAGATTAGAGTGGAACATAATTTCCCAGAATCCTCAGTCAGCCAACAAAACGAGCAGTGGACTGCTGAGTGTGCGTGTGTACAGCTGCTAACTTCTTCCCCTTGACAGTATAGTCTACATTAATCAATGAAAAAATAATCACAAAATTACATTCAGCTGACCGTGGAAATAGGACATGCTGGGACATGTAGTCCCACCACAGCTGGAGTCACCTCCACAAAGACGTGAAGTGTGTGCTGTTTTTCTTTATAATAACTGGAATTGTATTCTGTGTAATATAACTGCTATTGTTAGGCTGCATTGTGATTTTCATTCATTCTGAGAGCTGCATATTAAATTGTTATTTTATACATGCAAAACTTGTACAACTTTATACACACAAAAACTATTTGGTGTGTGCAAATTATATTCATAATCTCATTGGAGGTCAGATATGATTTAGGTATGACAAGCTGGCAGATAAAGCACAGGTACCGTGTACTGGGGCAATAAACAAATAGCAGCTGCCTATGTTATACACTGCCAGATACATTATATGAAGATTAATTACTGTAAGACACAAAGTATCCCAGGGTTTAAGTATTGTCTAATTTATTTGGCTATATATTTTCCAATATGAGCATAGATATGTTTTAGCAAATGTAATATTGTCTTTTTTTATTGCATCTCATATGTACAAATACAAATATTTAAAGGGACACCGGTTAAATTGTGTATATTTATTTATAAAGGCTTTATGGGGGTATAGTTATATTTTTGAGTGCATACTACTATGCCTAATTTTTATAGGTTTAGTGATGGAATATATGTAACATGGAGGTAAATTTACTAAACTGCTGGTTTGAAAGAGTGGAGATGTTGCCTATAGCAACCAATCAGATTCTAGCTGTCATTTTGTAGAATGTTCTAAATAAATGATAACTAGAATCTGATTGGTTGCTATAGGCAACATCTCCACTGTTTAGAACACGCAGTTTAGTAAATATACCCTGTAGTCTTTCTCTCTCTGCTGTAAATAAGTATCTGTATTATCCACTAGCTACCGGATAGTGTTTTCTGGCAGGGGTCAGACTGCGTAATTACAGCCTGGTAACACCAGGCGAGACATAAGTGCTGTACCAGGTACAGGTTGGTTCTGCACCACTTTATCCTTAGCTAAGAATAGATATATTGTTATAAATAAACATGATCTTGCAATACATAGTGTGTTATTTTTTTGCAAATAAACTGAGGTATAACCGTTAATCCGCTTCATTAATATCTATTGTGTTAATGACACAATTGTAAAAAAGTTGCAATGAGCAATTGATTTTAATAGCTAAATGGCTAAATTACATCTCCCCTGCAAATCACATCAGATTCATTATACAAGATATATGTATATATAATGGTGTGATATTGGCATTTCGCTGAGAACTATGATGAAAAATGAGGCCACAGATTAGAAGTAAACAATTACTTCCAATGGAGCCGGTCTTGATTTGATCTATTAATATATTTCCTGTTAAATATCATTTTGGCCGCAGTTTCGACTCACTTGAGATTTTACATTGGATTTTAGGTGTAGGACCGTATTGTACACCCTAATTACTCTTTCACTGATTGATAAATAGCCTACGAAAGGCTAGTACTGTTAAATATATGGGTATGTGTAAGAATTCTGCTTGTCCTCCTTCATGAGTGTTCCCAGCCAATAGGAGCTCCTGGTGAAGAGTGAGGGGTATATTTACTAAACTGTGGGTTTGAAAAAGCGGAGATGTTGCCTATAGCAACCAATCAGATTCTAGCTGTCATTTTGTAGAGTGTACTAAACAAATGACAGCTAGAATCTGATTGGTTGCTATAGGCAACATCTCCACTTTTTCAAACCCGCAGTTTAGTAAATCTAGCCCTGAGTGTCAATTCCGACCACTGAGTTTAGTGAAAACCACCGGAAGTTTGGTCAAAAACTGCTTTGGTCAAAATGCAAAACATACTGTTTGAGCTATCTTGACATTCAGAACATAAGAGGAGACATCATTGGCTTATAAATTATGGGGGCAATCATAACTTAATTATAAATTAATTTTGCCCCTTAATCAATAAAATTAAGGGGTAAAATTAATTTATAATTAAGTTATGGGGCAAATTTTATCTTTCATTATATTAAGGTTGCCATTTTATTGTATTATTGTATTATGGGGGCACCTTGTAATGCCACATGTGTGCGTCATAAATAATTATATCCCCCATTAACAATCAAATAGTATTTCCCAGTTAAAATAATGATATATTCATATTTCCCAAACAATATAATACAATAATAATATTGCTATCAAAATCGCTGAAAATCGGTGATATGACGAAAACAATTCTTGCAAGTACCTCTCATAAATGCACTCCAGAGCCGGTCTGGCTCCTCCCCTTACGTGTTTCAAGCATGTCTTGCGTTTTGGTATTCACACTATAGAGTAGTAGCATCTAAATTTAATATAATTGAACTTGATGGACAATGAGGTAGATTTATCAACGCATCTAAAAATTAAAAGTGGAGGTGTTTCCCATAGCAACCAATCAAAATCTAGCTGTCATTTTTTAGAATGTACCAGATAAATGATAGCTAGAATGTGATTGGTTGCTATGGGCAACACCTCCATTTTTATTGTTTGCTCCTCCTCTGTGTGAATTTCCATGCATGCAGTACCTAAATATAACCTACAGGTGGCACTGTTCATTTTGTGTTAATAAAAAAAAAGTGCAATACAAACGCAATCACTATTAAGTCATGCGTCGCTCAGTAATTGTGGTAGCACCATTTTAATCAGCGACAGTAGCAGGAAAGCACTGATATATTTACAAAAGTGTGACACACTGCACCCCTTTAATTGCGGTCTGCAATGCACATTGTGTACTGCAGTCATGTTAAATAATAATAAAATATGGTTTACTGTAAGGTCACTTAAAATCTCACATAGTTTTTTTAATGAAGTTTACAGCACCCCCCCCCCCCCTATTCTACATACCCCCATCGAACATCCGCTTCCACAACCTAATTGCACAGAATCCTATTGTACAACCACATTTCAAATCCCATTGCGCAATTACATTGCACAAACAAATTGTGAAACACACTTGATCCCTTAGGCTTGTTTTTCTCTGTGTTGTTCTATGACCTTCCCACTTACCCAGCTATATGGCCACGTACCAATCCTTACTCCATCCCATAAGTATAAAATACAAAAATACAATTAATTTATCTATAATTCTGGATTAAATGCTAAATAATACATAATCAAAAATAAATATAAAATAGTATTCAAAGTAAGGAGAGTCCACCAGCTGCCCGGTTCATCTTCACCTTCGTCAGAGATATAATATACTTTTTTTGTTTTATTTGTTTGCTTAAATGCAGACTGTTCTTGTGGAGGGACGTGGAATGGTAAATGACAAGATGCAACCGGCTTGGGGCTACAGGTGGTCCGCAGGCGGACTGATGGCCACCGCTAATTTCAAGAGAGGAAATTATGTTTCCTCATCCTGGTTTGTTTGAATAGGGTCAGTAGTTATTTGCAGTGCAATTACCTCTTAAATCATTTCCTGGTGGCTAGATTCTCTAGATTAATAGATTCTCTAAATAGTGTTCTGAAAATAACTTAATTTTAACTTTTTACATTGCCAAATACAAATGATTATAAAATGTTGATACAAAAAAAGGTTTGTTGAATTAGGTCAGTAGAAAGCTGTAAGATTAGCAGGATGGGGGGGGGGGGGCTCCCTTGAGACACTTTTTACACGTGAGAATAGACGGCTTCTCTTTGGTTATTCAGTTGTTGCGCAAATCAGCGCAGTCTCTTTATAAAGCTGAGTGTTTATTGGGTCTTACTGGTCCCCAGCAGTCTCCCAGCAGATTACCCCTCACGTCATTAGGAGAGGAAATAGATATAGCACAATCATCATCATCATCATTTATTTATATAGCGCCAGCCATTTCCGTAGCGGTTTACAATTGGGAATAAATAGTAATAGAACAATACAGGGTAATACATACAGACAGAGAGGTAAGAGGGTCCTGCTCGCAAGCTTACAATCTATGGTTTGATACACAAGGGTAAGTGCTACATCATAATGAATATTGGTCCAGCTAGAATGAAAACATTACAAAGTATTTAGTGGGCTGTGTGATCAGTCACACAACTATGTTGATCAGAGGGTTGTTGTCTTGTGTTAGCTGTGTAGAGGGTGGTAATAGGGTAACCTAGGGAGATTAAGAGGGTGGTTGTGGAATATTATTATTCGTTGATCCGAGTACCGAGCCTGCTCGGCCCGGTACTATCGCGCACACTCGGAAGTGAAAACGAGGCAAAATGTCACTGTTGCATCTTCGGATCTCGTGAGTTTTGGATTCTAAAGTACCGCCCTCCACTGAGATCCAGCGCCATTTCACAGAGGGACACAGTCTCTAGTGCAGTTGGGCAGCGTGATATCTAAAACAGATAAAGGAGGGGTGGCAGTGATCTTCAAAGTCTCCAGTGACATTCTACAGAGATATAGCTCACCCAGAAATAGGAGAGGTGACAGTGTTCAGTGCTGAAATAGAAATTCAAATACTAGGGCTGGCAGTGTTTTTAAAAGTGTATCGTTCAGTGTTCTTCTCACTCTCCAGTCTCAGTGCCGTTGGTCACACAGAAACAAGGGTAGCAGTGTCTTTATCACTCTCCGGTCTGCATTCACATTGTTCTTGTCACTCTCCAGTCTTCAGTCACATTGTTCTTGTCACTCTCCAGTCTTCAGTCACATTGTTCTTGTCACTCTCCAGTCTCGTTATGATGATACTAATCCTTCTACGTCATGTGCTAAAGCCTATGTTCAAGTGCATAGTGGTTTTAAGTCAGGGAAACAAAAATGTTAAAAAAAGCTTGTACCTATTTAATGGAAAAAATACCTCTCTAATAAAGGTGAAAGTTTACTGTAGAAAAACATAAAATTGCCAACATGCCATTCTACCCAAAATATTACCAAGCATACCAGCACCAGCTAGCTCCCTTCTCTCAGCAAGATCTCAGACTGTCATCATCCTCACCCTCATCAGTGTGTACATCATCCTCACACAATGCTTAATCATCCCCGCTGGAATCCACCATCACAGAAGTCTCTGTACTTTGATGTAATTGCGGGTAATGGTCTTCCCCTTTGTGTGCCAGTGTTACCTACATGTGCTATAAGTGCTGAAGTTTGTTTTCAATCATCCTTTCAATTGCTTCTCTCTCGTACGTGTGACCACATACTTTGTTTTTCCCTGGGTTCACCATCTTATAGGAGTGCTCTGGGTGACGGAGATCTCCTTGTCTTCATCTTACAAAGCTTAGTCTGCTGGGGCCGGTGACACATCCATTTGTTTTCTCAGGTCTCTTAGCTGTTCTTTAAACTGGACATATTTATCATCCTGCCTCAGAGCCTCCTCTGTATTATTCTTTTGAAGCGCAGTGTATCTCTCATGTACAAGCTCCCTTAAATCCGGGATCTCAGCCGGTGGGTCACGTTTTAATTTAAGTACGGTCTCCCCAACGGCGTCTATATATTGGTTTAAATCTGTGTTCAGTGCAGCGTATTCCAACATGACAGATTCCATGCTGCTCACGTGTTCCTTGTCACAGTCTGTCTGAAGCAGATCTACTGCCACTCCAGTTGTAATATCCATTCCTGTGCCTACATAAGTTTGGCAGTTGTTCAGAGATGAGAGGGAGGTATCCAGAGAGGAGAAGGAGATTAAAGATGCAGCACGAGCAGACATGGTTTAATAATGTAGAGTTCATTGACAGCACTGTTAGGCTTAAGGCAGCTAAGCTATTGGTAGCTTGTTTTGCCTTGTTTAGGTATTCATGGTTGTCATTAGAGATGATCAAAATATTGAAAACTTCCGCTAAATATTTCCCCCGTTCCACACTTGGCCATGACATGTCACAATTTCGCCAGAGGAATTTTGCATAAAGTGTTTCCTGTTCTACACCAACTACACCA